>NC_091310.1:31160506-31185506 GCF_038502225.1 Cherax quadricarinatus | reverse complement strand
CATGGTTGTGGTGTACCGTGAGTGACACTCGAGGGGCAGTATTCATGGTTGTGGTGTTCCGTGAGTGACACTCGAGGGGCAGTATTCATGGTTGTGGTGTTCCGTGAGTGACACTCGAGGGGCAGTATTCATGGTTGTTGTGTACCGTGAGTGACACTCGAGGGGCAGTATTCATGGTTGTGGTGTTCCGTGAGTGACACTCGAGGGGCAGTATTCATGGTTGTGGTGTACCGTGAGTGACACTCGAGGGGCAGTATTCATGGTTGTGGTATACCGTGAGTGACACTCGAGGGGCAGTATTCATGGTTGTGGTGTTCCGTGAGTGACACTCGAGGGGCAGTATTCATGGTTGTGGTGTTCCGTGAGTGACACTCGAGGGGCAGTATTCATGGTTGTGGTGTTCCGTGAGTGACACTCGAGGGGCAGTATTCATGGTTGTGGTGTTCCGTGAGTGACACTCGAGGGGCAGTATTCATGGTTGTGGTGTTCCGTGAGTGACACTCGAGGGGCAGTATTCATGGTTGTGGTGTTCCGTGAGTGACACTCGAGGGGCAGTATTCATGGTTGTGGTGTACCGTGAGTGACACTCGAGGGGCAGTATTCATGGTTGTGGTGTTCCGTGAGTGACACTCGAGGGGCAGTATTCATGGTTGTGGTGTACCATGAGTGACACTCGAGGGGCAGTATTCATGGTTGTGGTATACCGTGAGTGACACTCGAGGGGCAGTATTCATGGTTGTGGTGTACCGTGAGTGACACTCGAGGGGCAGTATTCATGGTTGTGGTGTACCGTGAGTGACACTCGAGGGGCAGTATTCATGGTTGTTGTGTACCGTGAATGACACTCGAGGGGCAGTATTCATGGTTGTGGTGTACCGTGAGTGACACTCGAGGGGCAGTATTCATGGTAGTGGTGTACCGTGAGTGACACTCGAGGGGCAGTATTCATGGTAGTGGTGTACCGTGAGTGACACTCGAGGGGCAGTATTCATGGTAGTGGTGTACCGTGAGTGACACTCGAAGGGCAGTATTCATGGTAGTGGTGTACCGTGAGTGACACTCGAGGGGCAGTATTCAGGGTAGTGGTGTACCGTGAGTGACACTCGAGGGGCAGTATTCAGGGTAGTGGTGTACCGTGAGTGACACTCGAGGGGCAGGATTCAGGGTAGTGGTGTACCGTGAGTGACACTCGAAGGGCAGTATTCAGGGTAGTGGTGTACCGTGAGTGACACTCGAGGGGCAGTATTCAGGGTAGTGGTGTACCGTGAGTGACACTCGAGGGGCAGTATTCAGGGTAGTGGTGTACCGTGAGTGACACTCGAAGGGCAGTATTCAGGGTAGTGGTGTACCGTGAGTGACACTCGAGGGGCAGTATTCAGGGTAGTGGTGTACCGTGAGTGACACTCGAGGGGCAGTATTCAGGGTAGTGGTGTACCGTGAGTGACATTCGTGGGAAATCCCTGCAAATGTTTTCTTAAAAGTCTCGCAGTCTACTGTTATTTCAGTGTCTGCCAGGATTATCAACAAGTGAAGAACTGTTCCAACGTTTAGTTTTACGGCAAACCCGCTTCTTGAATTTTTTTTTCCCGGGAAAATATGCTTTTTTTATTGTTGTTTATTGCTGGGGTAACATGTTTTAAGGTTTTTCTTTGTTGTGTTTAAGGCTTAAATTTTTTAATTAAAGAAGACACTGTTTTTAATGTTTGTTGTAGCCATTGTAACACTCAGTTGTATAATTATTACCTGATAAACACGCCTTTAAATATCGTTATTTATGTATCATTTATTTCTTCATTTTCTTGTGGGTCAATTATATTCCTTTGGCGTTTGTTAAATTTATGAAGAAACGATTTCATTAACTGCCAAGCTTCCGTCAGTGTATTTTCCTAAAACTGCATTCATCTGTTAATGCATTCAGGGATTAGTGCATTCAGTGATTGCTGCGTTCCAGGATTACAGTGCTTAAAGTCTACTTCACTCTGGGAATAGTGTATTGAAAGACTCCTGCACTGCATGATTACTGTATTCAAGGCTTACTGCATTCAAGGCTTAGTGTATTCAGAGATTACCGAGTGCGGGGGTTGTTTTGCAGAGCTGGTCCTGAAATACGATTATTTCTGGAGACACTGCCAGAAGAAAAGATGGTAAGCGGCCGCAGCTCTCATAAAGAAGGAAAACGGGAGATGGATGAAGAGTGAAACACGAACGCTGGTACCAGGAAGCAGGAGGGAGAGAGAATGAAAACGGAGTTTAGAGAGCAAAGGCTCTGTGCAGCTGCAGCCTCTGTACGGATGTTACTGAATGTGCTTTAGAAACCCGAAGAACCTTTGGGAAAGATGGTAATGAGCGAAATTCTCAAACACAAGAACCTTTGGGAGAGTAGTGATGAGCGGGATCTGAAACTTTAAGAGCCTCACGAAGAGTGATAGGAAATGGAATCTGAGGCTTTAAGAAGCTCGCGAGGCGTCGGAAGAAACAGGATGTGGAACCTCAAAAACGCTCGTGAAGAATGATAAGAAACTGGATCTGGAACAGTAACTAGTCTCTGCCTTACTGAAGATGATCTGCGTCTGTTCTTTTTCCTAGCTGGTCTGTACCTTTCTGAAGCTGGTATTTCTGAATCTGTTCTGCGTCTTTCTTTACTGATCATTTTATAAATTCTCGTTCACCCTCCCTCCCTAATTTAATTTAAGAGAAATATGCTGAACAAAAGATTATTTTGTCCCCTTTCTGAAAATTTTCTGCGTCTGTGATGTTTCTCTGTGACGAGCTTTGAAATGAGATCTAATATTTTATGTATATGCATGTATATGATCATTAAGCTATTGTTAGCATACAGGACTTTGAATCATACACAGTTGAAGTTTCTAGCTTATGAAATTTGGATACATATTAAAGCGTAATAAAAGTTCTTGGGTCTTTTTGTCTTCTTTTTTTTTAATCTTTATGCTTGAGTAGTGACATTTTACGAGCTGTAAGCGGCATTGACTTCGTCGACAGTTTGAGAAATTTACGGATCCGCATTCAGTCCTGATCTTTCAAATAACGAGCATGGAAAAATGAAGTATTTGACAGATTCTAGGGAAAGCTCAGTCCTCGCTAATAAGACTTCCTCTAACCAATCATCTCCTGACAATTTCGCGGGCAAACCCCTCCCGCGCTAAAAGATTTCTTCTAACCAATCACCACTTAGCAATTTCGCGGTAAAAGTCAGCCCGCTCATAAAAGAAATATCCTCCGGCCAATCATCGCCCGACATTTTTTCCAGGAAAAACTCAGCAAGCGCAAGAGGACTTTTCCTGAGCAATCATTATGTGAGAATTTCGCGCGAGCTGCCACACCTAGACAAGTACGATTGCCTCTAGCCTGCACAACATCGAGAATTTCGCACGTCAACTTTCTCAGGATTAAGCTATGTTGTTTCCGCTCAGGCAGTTGGCATTCCACTCGACGCTGGAGGGATCAAACTGTGCAAAAACTGAAAACTGATATTTTAGCTCTTTTGAGAAACTTTGGGTTAAATCGTTTAAAAAACGACAAGTTGATAAATGAGACACTTGTGCTGGCTAAACGTTTCCAGAATAAAGATACGCAAATGTTGCACAAGTGTCTCATTTATCGTTTTAAGAGACGTTTGATGTTGATGATTCGAAGTAAAAACTTTTCCTATTCGTGTGGCTGGAGGAAAAAAGTGGGATAAGAATGAAAATGAACCTATTTTGTCTTAAAAGGTGTTGAGTGGGGCGATATTTGTATGTCATTAGGACACTACTTACTAACAAAACTTCTATTCTAAAGGTAACGTTTCGCCCAAATGGGGGGGGGAGTGTTATCAACGCATCGCCCTTCTATGGGTCAGATGTCTTTAAAATCAAAAATTTGTCTGCCAATAGAGTGGGCCTATGAATAGTGTCGTTTATCCTGTCATTCCAATATATCGAGGACATGTATGACACGAGGACTGAGGACAGGAACTGTGGAAGGGGATTGAGCAAAAATACTAAGAATACATAATAAACCCTGGAATATGTAAGTCAGAATTCGGGGTATATTTTTTCCTGGTTAAAATAAAAAAAAAGTCAAAATCGAGGCTATTATGTATATTATTTGGGGAGGGGGGGGGTAGTGCTGTTTTTTTTAAATATCGTCATCAACCTATTTGTATCATTAAAGGGATGGTGCTGAGCTCCGGTTCCTGATCACGCCTCTGAGCTTTGATCCGACTGACGTAATACGGCTTCACTGATAAGCTTCATCAGGTGAGTGTTTCAAGCTGCATACTGCAAGATGGTCGAGGCTTATTCTCCCAATACCTGTCATCTCTTCACTTACTACACTGGCTGGTCACCTGCGACTTCATCACCTCAGGACTCTTTTCCAACCCCTTGGTACTTACACGTCTTGTTCTCTCTGTGAACTGATAGAGTCCCTGGTAGAGGAAATGCCCTCAGACTAAAATGACAACTCGCAGTGTGTATCTTCGTGACAAGATGGTCCGGACATCTGTCGTATTAAGGGTCATGAAAGAATGTTTGTTGACGTTCCAGAGGAGTCACTTGGGTTCACCAAACGAGTATATCCTGCTGGGGCTCTTCAGTTGACGTGTGCCTCCGGCGATATTCTCGGCACAATTCTCATCTCTGGATCTCTTTTCTTGAGCGAGGCTGCAGCCTCTGTCCTCCCGAGTCTATACACAGTTTCCGCTCTTCTTCTCACTCTCCATTTTAATAAACCTTGCATGTGACGGGGTTGAATTTTAGTGGCAGCTTATCTGTCCAGTCTTGCAGTTTTTCCAAATCCATTTATCCTCGTGTATGTGTGTGTGTGTGTGTGTGTGTGTGTGTGTGTGTGTGTGTGTGTGTGTGTGTGTGTGTGTGTGTGTGTGTGTGTGAGAGAGAGAGTGTGTACTCACCTAGTTGTACTCACCTAGTTGAGGTTGCGGGGGTCGAGTCCAAGCTCCTGGCCCCGCCTCTTCACTGATCGCTACTAGGTCACTCTCTCTGAACCGTGAGCTTTATCATACCTCTGCTTAAAGCTATGTATGGATCCTGCCTCCACTACATCGCTTCCCAAACTATTCCACTTACTGACTACTCTGTGGCTGAAGAAATACTTCCTAACATCCCTGTGATTCATCTGTGTCTTCAACTTCCAACTGTGTCCCCTTGTTACTGTGTCCAATATCTGGAACATCCTGTCTTTGTCCACCTTGTCAATTCCTCTCAGTATTTTGTATGTCGTCATCATGTCCCCCCTATCTCTCCTGTCCTCCAGTGTCGTCAGGTTGATTTCCCTTAACCTCTCCTCGTAGAACATACCTCTTAGCTCTGGGACTAGTCTTGTTGCAAACCTTTGCACTTTCTCTAGTTTCTTTACGTGCTTGGCTAGGTGTGGGTTCCAAACTGGTGCCGCATACTCCAATATGAGCCTAACGTACACGGTGTACAGTGTCCTGAACGATTCCTTATTAAGATGTCGGAATGCTGTTCTGAGGTTTGCTAGGCGCCCATATGCTGCAGCAGTTATTTGATTGATGTGCGCTTCAGGAGATGTGCCTGGTGTTATACTCACCCCAAGATCTTTTTCCTTGAGTGAGGTTTGTAGTCTCTGGCCCCCTAGACTGTACTCCGTCTGATGTCTTCTTTGCCCTTCCCCAATCTTCATGACTTTGCACTTGGTGGGATTGAACTCCAGGAGCCAATTGCTGGACCAGGTCTGCAGCCTGTCCAGATCCCTTTGTAGTTCTGCCTGGTCTTCGATCGAGTGAATTATTCTCATCAACTTCACGTCATCTGCAAACAGGGACACCTCAGAGTCTATTCCTTCCGTCATGTCATTCACAAATACCAGAAACAGCACTGGTCCTAGGACTGACCCCTGTGGGACCCCGCTGGTCACAGGTGCCCACTCTGACACCTCGCCACGTACCATGACTCGCTGTTGTCTTCCTGACAAGTATTCCCTGATCCATTGTAGTGCCTTCCCTGCTATCCCTGCTTGGTCCTCCAGTTTTTGCACTAATCTCTTGTGTGGAACTGTGTCAAACGCCTTCTTGCAGTCCAAGAATACGCAATCCACCCACCCCTCTCTCTCTTGTGTTACTGCTGTCACCATGTCATAGAACTCCAGTAGGTTTGTGACACAGGATTTCCCGTTCCTGAAACCATGTTGGCTGCTGTTGATGAGTTCATTCCTTTCTAGGTGTATGTGTGTGTGTGTGTGTGTGTGTGTGTGTGTGTGTGTGTGTGTGTGTGTGTGTGTGTGTGTGTGTGTGTGTGTGTGTGTGTGTGTGTGTACGTGTGTGTACTCACCTATTTGTGGTTGCAGGGGTCGAGTCACAGCTCCTGTGTACGTGGGTGTGTGTACTTGTGTGTACGTGTGTGTACGTGTGTGTGTGCGTGTGTGTGTGTGTGTGTGTGTGTGTGCGTGTGTGTGTGTGTGTGTGTGTGTGTGTGTGTGTGTGTACTCACCTAATTGTACTCACCTAATTGTGGTTGCAGGGGTCGAAACTCAGCTCCTGGCCCCGCCTCTTCACTGATCGCTACTGGATCCTCTCTCTCTCTGCTTCCTGAGCATTGTCATACCTCTTCTTAAAACTATGTATGGTTCCTGCCTCCACTACTTCACTTGCTAGGCTATTCCACTTGCTGACAACTCTATGACTGAAGAAATACTTCCTAACGTCCCTGTGACTCGTCTGAGTCTTCAGCTTCCAGTTGTGACCCCTTGTCCCTGTGTCCCCTCTCTGGAACATCCTATCTCTGTCCACCTTGTCTATTCCCCGCAGTATCTTGTATGTCGTTATCATGTCTCCCCTGACCCTTCTGTCCTCCAGTGTCGTCAGTCCGATTTCCCTTAACCTTTCCTCGTACGACATTCCCTTGAGCTCTGGGACTAGCCTTGTTGCAAACCTTTGTACTTTCTCTAACTTCTTGACGTGCTTGACCAGGTGTGGGTTCCAGACTGGTGCTGCATACTCCAGTATGGGCCTAACATACACAGTGTACAGTGTCTTGAACGATTCCTTATTAAGGTATCGGAACGCTATTCTCAGGTTTGCCAGGCGCCCGTATGCTGCAGCGGTTATTTGGTTGATGTGTGCCTCCGGTGATGTGCTCGGTGTTATGGTCACCCCAAGGTCTTTCTCCCTGAGTGAGGTCTGTAGTCTTTGTCCACCTAGCCTATACTCTGTCTGCGGTCTTCTTTGCCCCTCCCCAATCTTCATGACTTTGCATTTGGCTGGATTGAATTCGAGAAGCCAGTTACTGGACCACATGTCCAGCCTCTCCAGGTCTCTTTGCAGTCCTGCCTCATCCTCGTCCGATTTAATTCTTCTCATCAACTTCACGTCATCTGCGAACAGGGACACTTCAGAGTCTATTCCTTCCATCATGTCGTTCACATATATCAAAAATAGCACTGGTCCTAGAACTGACCCCTGTGGGACCCCGCTCGTAACAGGCGCCCACTGTGATACCTCTTCACGTACCATGACTCGTTGCTGCCTCCCTGTCAGGTATTCCCTTATCCATTGCAGTGCCCTTCCTTTTACGTGTGCCTGATCCTCCAGCTTCTGCACTAATCTCTTGTGGGGAACTGTGTCAAAGGCCTTCCTGCAGTCTAGGAAAACGCAATCTACCCAACCCTCTCTCTCGTGTCTTACTTCTGTTACCTTGTCATAAAACTCCAGGAGGTTTGTGTGTGTGTGTGTGTGTGTGTGAGTTATTGCTTCTGGTTCTATCTGCCTGTGTATAGCATTTTCTACAGATAGACGGAGTTAATGAAAAGGAAGAATAAATGAAGTGAGAAAGAGAAAGAGTGACAGAGAGAGAGAGAGAGAGAGAGAGAGAGAGAGAGAGAGAGAGAGAGAGAGAGAGAGAGAGAGAGAGAGAGAGAGAGAGAGAGAGAGAGAGAGAGAGAATTTTAGACCATAAGCATCTCACCTTCTTAAACACAAATTCAAACGAATCATATAAATTAATTTCCAAAGCCCCACAACAAGTTTAGAGGAAGACAGGCCTACCCAGCCCCTGGTGCTCCACTCACTCAGCCACCACCATATTCACAGATCCTCACACAATCAACCTCAAACCATCCAACATCGCTGAAACATTTATCCTCACACAGTCAACCTCCCTTCAATCTGCTTCGCCAAAGCATCACAAGCTCAGGAACGTTTCATCGGAGCTCTGAAACCCCATGTTGTCTCACACATTTCAGCAAAATTTAATTAACATGTAAATGCGGTTATGGCAGGTCTCACTAGTAGAGACAATATTTAGGAAACTGGTGCCAAAGAACAGTTGATGGTTAGGCTGGTACGCGAGGAGGTAGTTATGAGGTGGTCAGTCCCTCAGCCTGGCGAAGAGTTCTGCTCTATAGACAGTGACAATCTGAAGATGAAATAACACAATGGAAACCTGTATAGTGACAAAGGTGAGGTGCATATAATCCTCAAGAGAGAGAGAGTGGCCTGGTGGCTAAAGCTCCCGCTTCACACACGGAGGGCCCGGGTTCGATTCCCGGCGGGTGGAAACATTTCGACACGTTTCCTTACACCTGTTATCCTGTTCACCTAGCAGCAAATAGGTACCTGGGTGTTAGTCGACTGGTGTGGGTCGCATCCTGGGGGACAAGATTAAGGACCCCAATGGAAATAAGTTAGACAGTCCTCGATGACGCACTGACTTTCTTGGGTTATCCTGGGTGGCTAACCCTCCGGGGTTAAAAATCCGAACGAAATCTTATCTTATCTTATCTCTCTTAATGAAGGGATGAGTTAACGAGTAAGTCAGCGACATTAGGAGTTGGTGTGGATTTTTTGACACAAAAGGGTTTTACAGGGTTAAGTGTTGCTACTTTTATTTACAAGCTAAGAGCTGTTATTCACATCATCTCCTTTGAAAATCTTTTTTATTGTTACGGGACATGCAATCAGGGACTAGGGTAAAGTTGGAGCCATCTGTGGACCAGCGATTTTATTTGATCAGCTGATTTTATTTCATCTATGTCATTATGATGTACAAATATGTTTCATACTTAAGTCATTCTAGGAATGAATGATTTCAGATGAAATGATGTTCTTGAGAACGGTAAAGCCAGAGTGTAGTTGCTATTTGTTACCCGTCTTGTTACATAGAAGTTGTCTTTCTGCTGTCCACGAAGTGGAGCCAAGTGTGGGATCTCGACGATATTGACCTTATACATAACAGTAAGGCCGCCCACATCCCTCCGGTGTTGAAGGTCGGGTCCAGATGAGAGATGAGTTGTTAAGGTCTGTTCTCTATTCTGTCAAGAAGTCGTAGATAAAACAGAGGGGCAGACAATCCTAGAAAGAGAGCATACTCAAGATGTGAGTACATTTGTGCATCTTACAGAGCCTTGCAGAGCTGTTAGAAGCTTAGGGCTGGCTATTAACTAATTCTAGTTGTTTTACCCCAAGCTATCTGCAAACTGTGAGGCCTACTTCACCCGACCCTAATGTGGGGACCGGTGTGTGGTTGGCATTTCGCTGGGCCTCTCTCTCTCTCAGACAGAGACTTGCTGGTGCCACCGCGCTACCGTACTCTGAAAATATACCCTATTTCTCCTGTTGCTGCCCTTGCAACATTGCACAGCTCCTGATGACGCACTGAAAAGCGTGAAAGTACTTGATACCTAAACTAAAGAATTCCACCCCCCCTTCCCCGTGGCTTGTCATGCATTAAGATCGCCTGTCTGCGATTGCTGTGCCAATACCGTGTTGTACACATATATTTCCAACTGTATATAGTATACATAAGTGTAAATACTTGCTACCGCTCTTGGTGAAGGAAAATATATTTCAAAGTCATTCAGCTGTGTCCGTTCTGCTCCTTGCTCCCCTTTTATACCCAGGATAACAGGCCTTATTGTGCCAGGGTTGTAATATATATATATATATATATATATATATATATATATATATATATATATATATATATATATATATATATATATATATATATATATATATATATATATATATATCGGGCCGAATAGGTAAAACTTGTTATTTTGGCTTAAATAGCAACATTCTTCTTGCTGAATAATGCAAACAAAAATTTGTGTATGCAAAAATTTCGCAAAAATCATTTTGAACCTAACGAAAAAAACATAGTTCATTGTGTTTGTTTATTATTAAACTATTGTAAACTTATCTAAAATGTATTTATTTGGATTAGGCTAAATTAAATTGCGCTTGTTATAACAGGGTTAGGTAAGCTTTCTAAGGGTCTTTTGGTACAAAATTATTAATTTTTACATTAATATAAATGAAAAAAATATATATCTTTAAACATATAACAGAAAATTTTAGAAAGGACTTAATTTTAAATGAGTTCCTGCTATTTGACCAATTTCACCTATTCAGCACGTTATATATATATATATATATATATATATATATATATATATATATATATATATAACGATTTTCGCGAAAATTTTTGCATACACAAATTTTCGCTTGCCTTATTCAGCAAGAATAATGTTGCTATTTAAGCCAAAATAACAAGTTTTACCTATTCGGCACGACATATTTATATGTATATATATAAATATTACAACCCAGGCACAATAAGGCCTGTTATCCTGGGAATAAAAGGGGAGCAAGGAGCAGAACGAACAAAGCTGAATGACTTTGAAATATATTTTCCTTCACCAAGAGCGGTAGCAAGTACTTACACTTATGTACACTATATACAGTTGGAAATGTATGTGTATAACACGGTTTAGGCAAGGCTAAGACACAGTCTGGAGACAGAATGGACAACCGTGCTCAACCAGCTCTAGAATGAAAATGACAAGATTGGACAGGTGGGTGGTGACCACAACACTTCTATGATTGCCAGACCCACCTTCTCATTGGTTGAACTTTGGTGCTGATCGAATGATGGGGCCTTAGTACTGGTTCGCTGGTTGGAGAGATAGCCTATTAATGAGGTTGTATACATGTGCCGAATAAAGGTAAATATACATATATATATATATATATATATATATATATATATATATATATATATATATATATATATATATATATATATATATATATATATATATAATATATTATATATATATAAATATATTTATATATATATATATATATATATATATATATATATATATATATATATATATATATATATATATATATATCGGACATGTAGAGAGAATGGAACGAAAAAGAATGACTTCGAGAGTGTATAAATCCGTAATGGAGGGAAGGCGGGGTAGGGGTCGGCCTAGGGAAGGCTGGAGGAAGGGGGTAAAGGAGGTTTTGTGTGCGAGGGGCTTGAACTTCCAGCAAGTATGCGTGAGCGTATTTGATAGGAGTGAATGGAGACAAATGGTTTTTAATACTTGACGTGCTGTTGGAGTGTGAGCAAAGTAACATTTATGAAGGGAATCATGGAAACCGGCAGGCCGGACTTGAGTCGTGGAGATGGAAAGTACAGTGTCTGCACTCTGAAGGAGGAGTGTTAATGTTGCAGTCTTATAACTATAGTTTAAAGCATCCTTCTGGCAAGACAGTGATTGAACGAATGATGATGAAAGTTTTACTTTTTCGGACCACCCTGCCATGGTGGGAATCGGCCGATGTGTTAATATATATATATATATATATATATATATATATATATATATATATATATATATATATATATATATATATATATATATATATATATATATATATATATATATTGGGGTGAAGGAATACAAGGATTTAAGAAATTTATTGCTGCTGGTTTGCCTTTTCCCATGCGCTGCCTTGTTGAGAGTTTGTTGATTTGTTTACACTCAGATGCAACAGGTCCATCTCACTGCCACCTGTATTCGTAATAGTGGGATGCCTCTTATACATTCTCCAAGCCTTCTAGTTAGCATTAGGGACCTCTCGACCTCGAAAGCAAAACCAAAGTTATTCTAATGGCTTCGTCTCTCTCTCTCTCCCTCTGTCTGTCTGTCTGTCTGTCTGTCTGTCTCTCTCTCTCTCTCTCTCTCTCTCTCTCTCTCTCTCTCTCTCTCTCTCTCTCTCTCTCTCTCTCTCTCTCTCTCTCTCTCTCTCTCTCTCTCTCTCTTTCTCTCTCTCTCCCTCTCTCTGCCAGAGCAGTTGCTCAGTTTCGCAAAGAGTGGATAGAGGATCGAGCCTTCGCCTTCACCACGTCTTACACTGAATGCTCTTCGTTGGTTTAACGATTTACACCAAAAAATAATAATGAGCATCAGTGATATCAAGTACCAGAGAGTAAATATGTCGTCTCAGTGAATGCCGGCAGTGCTGCCAAGTATGTGCTAGAGATGCAGAACTCGGCCTCTTAGTCCCCATGGATCTGAGATCTCGCACTAAGGTGGTAATACAATCAGCCAGGAACGACCATCCACGATTTCCAGTTCTCGGGAATCATTTCTGGAATGGATTTCATTCCAGTTTCTCCTGCACTGGCTTATCACTATGAAATCTAATGGGCTGAGATGCTCTCATTATTTTTCTTTCCTCAAAGGTGCTTCAACACGAGAAATGAATACAAGGAAACGTGAGTAGACAGCTTATTCACCGGTTGTGTTTCTGGTATTATATTATGATTTGTACACACACACACACACACACACACACACACACACACACACACACACACACACACACATACACACACAAACAAGGAGGTATGATAGTAGCGGCCAGTGAAGAGGCTGGGCCGGGAGCTGTGACTCGTTCCCTGCAACCACAACTAGGCACAATTAGGTGAGTATACACACACACACACATGCCCCGATGTCAAATAAAGACGAACAAAGCAGTAGCCAGGTATGATGTTACTCTTGGCCCTGGAGTGACGTGCAGAGATAAACTATTCGCACTAAATTATTTTAAGACTGCAAGACAAGAAGGCAAACATAGCTGACAAATGGAAACTTTCAACGTTCGCATTTCAAAAAAATAAAATTAACCATGAAGATCCTTTAAACTATGAACCTGTCGTACCAACGTGTGTTTCTGAAGACCCTCAGAAGCAACAATAATTTATGGGGTCACGGTGTTGAAGAAGATGTAGCGCCTTGGTCTATAACTATCTAACGTTTAATACTTGTGTTCTGGTGGACAGTGTAGGTCTGTGAGACAGAGTCACTCAAGCACAACAGTTAACAAGATTCCGTTTCCCTGATTTCTCAACCCACAAATAAGACTTCATAATAATATTTCAGGCTTATCATAAACTCACCAACAAGAACAATTTGCCTCATTTTAATTCCCACATCAGAACACATACACTAAAGAGCGGGTAATTAAAGGCTTTTACCTACGGGCACACAAAATATGCAGTCTGGAATACATAGTGCAGGAATGTTCCTGCATTCGCTAGGTGTTCACTGGAATACAATTCTCTTCACATTTTCTCGGGGAGTGTGAGAGAAGAGCTTTTTGAATATTCAACATACCCAGTTCTAAAATCAGTCCTACATTATGCATCATTCTCCTAACAAGAGTGTAACTGAGAGCGCTGTTGAGGCTTCCTCATCATGCGACATCAGTGTACCAACAGCTGGTATCACCACCAGCAACAATAAAAACAAAAATGTGACGTTTTGACAGTAGCTTTCGAGTATTTATTTATTATTTATTCCATGTGAGGGCTGCTAGGTTTACATAGGCAAAACGTCAAGAAATTTAAATGCACTTCTTGGAAGGTATAAATACAATTGCACTATTGCAAATACAGAAAATGTTAGAGTGACTCATAGTAACCTCGTAATCATCTCATTAACGAAGCAAAAGTGCTCATGGATACAATCCGAGCTTCGCAAAAGGAGGTGTCTGGAAGCGGCTCTCGCATCAGTCACGAACACAACCACCCGTTACACAGACCCCGAGGTAACAGCAAAAATCATCTCAAAACTCCACAGCACTGCTGTAAATTAATATGAATGATCATTATATGCTTTTCTAACTAACCTACTTCTTATTTTAAAGTTAATGATATCACGAAGAGATATCACAGTTCGGTCCTCGTATGTACACGGAGGCTTGATAAATCTCATTGCCCTTTAACTTACAGTTGTTTTAACGAACCCTTCTTGCAAAGAGGTTTTACAACTTAAAAAAGACTACATCATTCTGTCTCTCTGTATCTGCGTAACTGGCACTATTTGCAACACTGCCTTGCAAGATAGTGCCAGTTGGAAGTAATTAAGCTCAGCATAGCGTAAATTTCAGTCATTCATTAAACAACATCCAGCTAAGACGCAGTTCCACCAGGAATTTTTATTTTTCAAACTTCTTCAATATAACCAGCTGTAAATCACAGAACGGGTGGGAGTCGAACCCATGGTGAGATAGTCTTAAAGCTCAGAGGACAGTCCTAAAGCTCAGAGATTAGTCGTAAAGCTCAGAGGCCAATCTTAAAGTTCAGAGGCCAGTCTTAAAGCTCAGAGGCCAGTTCTAAAGCTCAGAGGCCAGCCTTAAAGCTCAGAGGCCAGCCTTAAAGCTCAGAGGCCAGTTCTATAGCTCAGAGGGCAATCCTAATGCTCAGAGCCCAGAGCACTGGCCTCTGAGTTTTAGTATTCACTTGCCGTGGGTTCGAACTCCAGCCTTTTTGTGTTTTGTTTGCAATCGTGTTATTAAACTTTCGGGAGTCGCAACGAACCGTCATTAATCAGGATAATCCAGCGGTGAAGAAGTTTCCGGAGAACAGCTGTTGTTTGAACTAATTTAGTACGACAGCCCAGTCATTTATCTGCTTCAGTCAGCTCTGAAACAGTTTCAAGAAGCACTTCATTTGTTCGACCTACTGTAATCCGACCATCTGTCTGTTAACGGTGGCCGAGTGACCCGTTGAACTGAAAACTTTGATTAACTGTTTAAGAGAGAGAGAGATCTGCAACGAGCCGCTGCTGATGAGGTAGTGTGTACATACAGGCTGACCGCTGATCCTTCGGTCGATGAAGCCGCTAACTCCTCGTCGATGTGAAGCTGAGAATATGAGGTATTAATTGCGAATTTCTAGAAGTTGAACATGATGCCTTTGTCGGCGGTGCTGGTAGCTGAGCATGATGCTTTGATCGGCGGTGCTGGTAGCTGAGCATGATGCTTTGATCGGCGGTGCTGGTAGCTGAGCATGATGTTTGGTGCCGTCTAGTGCCACTGAGGCCACAAACAGAAAGACACTTGGTACAGAGCAAAGCTACCTTTCGCTCTGGGTAGAAGCTTTATCAAGTCAAAGCGCGAAACTTGGTCCTTCTAAAATACCTGCAGGTAATACATGCAGTCTTACACTGGTGTCCACTCTAAGCTAGCAGTCACATTACCTGCAAAACACCTGCACCCCTTGCAACATTTTCCACACGTTTTTTGAGTAGAGGGTGGGGGAGTTTTACTGAATATTCGTGGAAGTTCTTTTCAGTTCGGCGTGTCAGGGGAGAGTCTTGGGTGACCGTCGAAGTGGCTCTGATTCCAAGTGAAGATCACTCTTAAGAAATGAATAAGTGGGTCATTATAGCTGAGGAGCTGCTTCACCTGGCAGCCTCAAGGCCAAGCACCGGATTCTTTGGTTTCAAGTAATCCTCCACTTGTCTATCTCACGTTATTCTCCACCTGCCTGTCTCATGTCATCCTCCACCTGTCTCATGTCATCTTCCACCTGCCTATCTCATATCATCCTCCACCTGTCTATCTAAAACCATTCCATATATATATATATATATATATATATATATATATATATATATATATATATATATATATATATATATATATATATATATATATATATATATATAATCATAGAATTGATGAGGAAAAAAAGGTGAGTGGTGCGTCGAGGTATATGTCGAATCAAAAAAGTTATCTATGGAAGCAAAGAAGGGAATGTATGAAAGTACAGTAGTACCAACACTCTTATATGGATGTGAAGCTTGGGTTGTAAATGCAGCAGCGAGGAGGCGGTTGGAGGCAGTGGAGATGTCCTGTCTAAGGGCAATGTGTGGTGTAAATATTTTGCAGAAAATTCGGAGTGTGGAAATTAGGAGAAGGTGTGGAGTTAATAAAAGTATTAGTCAGAGGGCTGAAGAGGGTTTGTTGAGGTGGTTTGGTCATTTAGAGAGAATGGATCAAAGTAGAATGACATTGCGAGCATTTAAATCTGTAGGAGAAGGAAGGCGGGGTAGGGGTCGTCCTCGAAAAGGTTGGAAGGAAGGGGTAAGGGAGGTTTTGTGGGCGAGGGGCTTGGACTTCCAGCAGGCGTGCATGAACGTGTTCGATAGGAGTGAATGGAGACGAATGGTATTTGGGACCAGACGATCTGTTGGAGTGTGAACAGGGTAATATTTAGTGAAGGGATTCAGGGAAACCAGTTATTTTTATATAGCCGGACTTGAGTCCTGGAAATGGGAAGTACAATGCCTGCACTCTAAAGGAGGGGTTTGGGATACTAGTAGTTTGGAGGGATATGTTGTGTATCTTCATACGTATATGCTTATAAACTGTTGTATTCTGAGCACCTCTGCAAAAACAGTGATTATGTGTGAGTGTGGTGAAAGTGTTAAATGATGATGAAAGTGTTTTCTTTTTGGGGATTTTCTTTCTTTTTTGGGTCACCCTGCCTCGGTGGGAGACGGCCGACTTGTTGAAAAAAGAAAAAAAATATGTATATATATATATATATATATATATATATATATATATATATATATATATATATATATATATATATATATATATATATATATATATATATATATATATATATATATATATATATGTCGTGCCGAATATGTAAAACTGGTCAATTAGCAAGAACTCATTTAAAATTAAATCCTTTTTAAAATTTTCTCTTATACGTTTAAAGATATATTTTTTTCATTAATGTTAATGTAAAAATTTTTAATTTTGCACCAAAAGAATCTTAGAAAACTTACCTAACGTTATTATAACAAGAACAATTTATTTTAGCCTAACACAACTAAATATATTTTAGATTTGTTTACAATAATTTAATACTAAACAAACACAGTGAAATATATTTTTTTCGTTAGGTTCAGAATGATTTTGGCGAAATTATTGCATACACAAATTTTCGATTGTCCTATATGGCAAGATGAGCGTTGCTATTTAAGCCAAGAACGCAAGTTCTGCCTATTCGGCACGACATATATATATATATATATATATATATATATATATATATATATATATATATATATATATATATATATATATATATATATATATATATATATATATATATAAAGAGAGCAAATGAGAGAGTGGGTGAGATGTTACCAACAAATTTTGTTGAAAATAAAAAAAAGTTTTGGAGTGAGATTAACAAGGTAAGAAAGCCTAGAGAACAGTTAAAAATAGGAGAGGAGAGTTATTAAATGGAGAGTTAGAGGTACTGGGAAGAGGGAGGGAATATTTTGAGGAATTGTTAAATGTTGATGAAGATAGGGAAGCTGTGATTTCGTGTATAGGGCAAGGAGGAATAACATCTTGTAGGAGTGAGGAAGAGCCAGTTGTGAGTGTGGGGGAAGTTCGTGAGGCAGTAGGTAAAATGGAAGGGGGTAAGGCAGCTGGGATTGATGGGATAAAGATAGAAATGTTAAAAGCAGGTGGGGATATAGTTTTGGAGTGGTTGGTGCAATTATTTAATAAATGTATGGAAGAGGGTAAGGTACCTAGGGATTGGCAGAGAGCATGCATAGTTCCTTTGTATAAAGGCAAAGGGGATAAAAGAGAGTGCAAAAATTATAGGGGGATAAGTCTGTTGAGTATACCTGGTAAAGTGTATGGTAGAGTTATAATTGAAAGAATTAAGAGTAAGACGGAAAATAGGATAGCAGATGAACAAGGAGGCTTTAGGAAAGGTAGGGGGTGTGTGGACCAGGTGTTTACAGTGAAACATATAAGTGAACAGTATTTAGATAAGGCTAAAGAGGTCTTTGTGGCATTTATGGATTTGGAAAAGGCGTATGACAGGGTGGATAGGGGGGCAATGTGGCAGATGTTGCAAGTGTATGGTGTAGGAGGTAAGTTACTGAAAGCAGTGAAGAGTTTTTACGAGGATAGTGAGGCTCAAGTTAGAGTATGTAGGAAAGAGGGAAATTTTTTCCCAGTAAAAGTAGGCCTTAGACAAGGATGTGTGATGTCACCGTGGTTGTTTAATATATTTATAGATGGGGTTGTAAGAGAAGTAAATGCGAGGGTCTTGGCAAGAGGCGTGGAGTTAAAAGATAAAGAATCACACACAAAGTGGGAGTTGTCACAGCTGCTCTTTGCTGATGACACTGTGCTCTTGGGAGATTCTGAAGAGAAGTTGCAGAGATTGGTGGATGAATTTGGTAGGGTGTGCAAAAGAAGAAAATTAAAGGTGAATACAGGAAAGAGTAAGGTTATGAGGATAACAAAAAGATTAGGTGATGAAAGATTGAATATCAGATTGGAGGGAGAGAGTATGGAGGAGGTGAACGTATTCAGATATTTGGGAGTGGACGTGTCAGCAGATGGGTCTATGAAAGATGAGGTGAATCATAGAATTGATGAGGGAAAAAGAGTGAGTGGTGCACTTAGGAGTCTGTGGAGACAAAGAACTTTGTCCTTGGAGGCAAAGAGGGGAGTGTATGAGAGTATAGTTTTACCAACGCTCTTATATGGGTGTGAAGCATGGGTGATGAATGTTGCAGCGAGGAGAAGGCTGGAGGCAGTGGAGATGTCATGTCTGAGGGCAATGTGTGGTGTGAATATAATGCAGAGAATTCGTAGTTTGGAAGTTAGGAGGAGGTGCGGGATTACCAAAACTGTTGTCCACAGGGCTGAGGAAGGGTTGTTGAGGTGGTTCGGACATGTAGAGAGAATGGAGCGAAACAGAATGACTTCAAGAGTGTATCAGTCTGTAGTGGAAATGTGTTCGCATCGCTATTGGGCCGTGCGGACGTGCTGCGCAGTAGCTCCTGATTGAGTTGGCTTTTGCGCAGTGTTGACGTGTACTTGGCTCTGTGAAGATCTGTTTGCGCGCTCTCTAGAATTGAAGCAAGATGCCCTCCATCGAGCAACTTTACCAACAGCTTAAGGAAGAATTGAGGTTGGCGAATATGGAAATTCGGCGACTGACCGAGGAAAACAAAAAGATTCGTAGTAGTCCTCCTGTTTTGAGTCCTCAGGTCAAGAAGGGAAACTGGTCAGTGGCTGGACAGCAGGGAAAGAAGTTGACGATCAAGAAGACGAATGGAAGGTTGAAACGATGAAGAAGAAAGAGTCTGCCGTGGAAACTGTTGTGGAAACATCTAATACATTCTCAGTGCTACCCGACGAATGTGAGTCGACTACTGGGAACGTCACGACGAACGACACCAAGGAAGGTACGAATATTGTTGTTGTTGGGGATAGCCAAGTTAGGTATATGGATAGGGCGTTCTGCTTGAAGGACAGGAGTAGGAGACAGAGAGTTTGCTTTCCTGGGGCTGGGATGGAGGATATTGTTAGCCGTCTGGATGACATCATGAGAGGTAATGGGAGCAATCCTATTATCTGTCTCAGTGCTGGAGGCAACGATGTTGGCAGACGTAGGAGTGAAGACCTGATTAGCAGGTATAGGTCAGCAATAGAAATAATTAGGAGTAAGGGTGGGAACCCTCTCATATGTGGTATTTTGCCAAGGAGGGGAGTTGGAAATGAATGGTTGTCCAGGGCAACTGGTGTCAATTGCTGGCTGGACAAATACTGTAAGGAAAATGCGGTAACATTCATTGACAACTGGGACCTCTTCTATGGCAGAAATGACATGTATGCCAGGGATGGGGTTCACTTATCTAGGTGTGGGGTGGGAGCACTGGCAACTGCAGTGGAGGGAGCAGTTAGGACTTTAAACTAGGAATAGTTAGTGGTATGGGTTTTGGCAGGAAAACAGTGAAGTCCCAGTGTAGTAATATTACGAGTTCTAGGGGAACTAGTAATAATAAGAACGAGGTAGATATTGAAAAGCCAGGGACCTTGGGTGATAAGGACAGTAATAGGTTTAGTAGAAAAATAGAAATGAGCAGGAAGGGTAAAGAGAAAGGAGAGTCTTTCAATGTTTATTATGCTAATTGCCGTAGTGCTAGGAATAAGATGGACGAGTTGAGATTAGTTGCTAGTGCAGGTAACATTGATGTATTTGCCTTAACTGAGACGTGGTTTAATTCAAAAAGTCGGGACATGCCTGCGGAATGTCATATTCAGGGTTTTAAATTGTTCCAAGAAGATAGAAGTATTGGGAGGGAGGGGGGTGGCATTGTATGTCCGAGATCGCTTGAACTGTTGCATAAAAACGGGTATTAAGTCTGAAGTAACACATACAGAGTCTGTTTGGATAGAATTTTCAGAGGGGCATGAAAAACTGATTTTAGGAGTGATATACCGTCCCCCAAACTTAGATAGGGACCAAGGGAAACTACTATGGGAGGAAATTGTTAAGGCCACAAGGCACGATAATGTAGTAATTCTAGGAGACTTTAACTTTAGTCATGTTGATTGGAATTTCTTGACTGGGAATTTAGAATCATACGACTTCTTAGAAGTATTTCAGGATTGTTTTTTGAAGCAGTTTGTGACAGAACCAACAATGGGAAATAACCTGCTTGACTTAGTTATGGCAAACAATGAATCCCTTGTTAATAATTTAGAAATTTCAGAGGAACTGGGTGCTAGCGACCACAAATCAATTACATTTAGCATTGAATGGAAGTACGATAGTAGCGATAACTCAGTAACAGTCCCAGATTTTCGCTTAGCAGATTACGATGGGCTTAGAGAACACTTATCATCTGTTGACTGGGGTAACGAAGAGAGCTATCAATATGACAGTTTTCTGAACACTATACATGCTGCTCAAAGAGCGTTTATCCCATATAAAGAAATTAGATCAAATAGAAATGACCCAAAATGGATGAATAATAGGCTCAAATATCTACTAGGGCATAAGAAAGGAATTTATAGGCGTATCAAAAGAGGTGAGGGTCATCTTATGAATCAGTATATTGACATTAAGAGGGACATTAAAAAGGGGATAAGAAAAGCTAAAAGGGACTATGAAATTAAAGTTGCTAGGGATTCTAAAACTAACCCAAAAAAAATTTTCCAGGTCTATAGAACAAAAGTTAGAGATAAGATAGGTCCCCTTAAAAATAACTATGGGCACCTTACTGACAAAGAGAATGAAATGTGCTTGATTTTAAATAATTATTTTCTCTCAGTTTTTACACAGGAAGACACTAACAATATTCCAGTAATTAATTTTTACAGTGGGCTAGAAGAAGATACATTATGTAACATCACAGTCACTAGTGAGATGGTTGTGAAGCAGATAGACAGACTGAAGCAAAATAAGTCGCCGGGTCCTGATGAGGTTTTTTCAAGGGTTCTTAAGGAATGCAAAATGGAACTCTGTGAACCATTAACTAATATTTTTAATTTATCTCTTCAAACAGGTGTAGTGTCTGATATGTGGAAGATGGCTAATGTAATTCCTATTTTTAAAACAGGGGACAAGTCGTTACCGTCAAATTACCGCCCAATAAGCCTGACCTCAATTGTAGGCAAATTACTAGAGTCAATTATAGCTGAGATTATAAGAAGCCATCTCGATAAGCATAGCTTGATTAATGATACTCAGCATGGATTCACAAGAGGCCGGTCTTGTCTAACTAATTTATTAACTTTCTTCAGTAAAGCTTTTGAGGCTGTTGACCACAATAAAGAATTTGATATTATTTACTTAGATTTTAGTAAGGCTTTTGATAGAGTTCCGCACCATAGACTGTTAAAGAAAGTGGCAGCTCATGGCATTGGGGGAAAAGTGCTCTCGTGGATCGAGTCATGGCTCACTGACAGGAAGCAGAGAGTGTCCATAAATGGGGTTAAATCCGAGTGGGGATCTGTAACAAGTGGCGTTCCACAGGGATCAGTCTTGGGCCCGTTGTTGTTTATAATATATATCAATGATCTTGATGAGGGAATTACTAGTGATATGAGCAAATTCGCCGATGACACAAAGATAGGTAGGATAATTTATTCAAACGTAGATGTTATGGAACTTCAGGAGGATTTAAACAAACTCTATTCTTGGTCAGAAAAGTGGCAGATGCAGTTCAATGTAGATAAATGCAAGGTTCTGAAGCTTGGGAGTGCCCATAACCCTAGTACTTATAAGTTAAATGATGTAGAACTTAGCCATACAGATTGCGAAAAGGACTTGGGGGTTATGGTGAGCAGCAACCTTAAACCAAGACAGCAATGCCTAAGCGTACGTAATAAGGCAAATAGATTACTGGGATTTATATCAAGAAGTGTAAGCAACAGAAGTCCAGAGGTCATACTGCAGCTTTATACATCATTAGTAAGGCCTCACCTAGATTATGCAGCTCAGTTCTGGTCTCCGTATTACAAAATGGACATAAATTCGTTAGAAAACATTCAGCGTAGGATGACTAAATTAATACATAGCATTAGAAATCTTCCTTATCAAGAAAGATTGAAGACTCTTAAGTTACATTCACTTGTTAGACGAAGAATGAGGGGAGACCTGATCGAAGTGTATAAGTGGAAGATAGGTATTAATAAAGGGGATATTAATAAGGTCTTGAGGATGTCTCTCCAAGAGAGAACCCGCAGTAATGGATTTAAATTAGATAAGTTTAGATTTAGAAAGGACATAGGAAAGTATTGGTTTGGAAATAGGGTAGTTGATGAGTGGAACAGTCTACCTAGTTGGGTTATTGAGGCTAGAACTTTGGGTAGTTTCAAATCTAGGTTGGATAAATACATGAGTGGGAGGGGTTGGATTTGAGTGGGACTTTCACATCAGAGCTTATTTCTTGGGTGGCATTGAAAATTGGGTTGGGCAAATGTTTTGTTAGTGGGATGAATTGTAAAGGACTTGCCTAGTATGGGCCAGCGGGCCTCCTGCAGTGTTCCTCCTTTCTTGTGTTCTTCATCACACTCTGAAGAAACCCAGACAGGGTTACAGCTGGACTTTCCAGCAGGCTAACGATACGAAGCACGCGCGGGAACTACCGATGGACATCGATGTTCCCGAAAGATATTGGCATCCACCGAGAACATCGAAGTCATCCAAGAACCACAAGAAGCACACTGAAACCCACGAAATACATCAGTCACTAAACAAATGTTTATAAAAAAAAACACGAAATCTTTTCTTATTACTAGCTAACAGAGTGACCATACATTAATTAGAAGAACAACTGTAATATGATCTTATAATTAGTCACAGGAGCAGACTACACATCCTGGAAAGACTGCTGAAAGACTAAACATAAGTTTCTTCGATGTTATCAAAGACACAAGAAGTTTCACAAAATAATGTTTCTTTTTTTTTTTTAAGAAAATGTTCGAAGAAATGGAACAGATTAGTCAGTCCATTATGTAAAACTGTTGAGACAACGGAAATTTTTTTAAAGATACACAAAACCTTTTTTCTTAAATTTCCCCAACCAATCTGAGCGTCGTGTAATTTAGAATTTAGAACTATTTTTGACAACTGTTCTCTGGAGACATGAAATTGTGGTAGCTTCACAGATACTAATCTACAGTTTTTTTCCCTTTTACTGAATCATCTTCCAAAGAACGCGTTTGGAGCTTGTGACCATACATTAATTAGAAAGGTTTGTTCCGTACATTAATTGGCGAAGGTGTTGTTCAGTGACCCGTTGACTGGTTAAGCATCCGCTGTCCTACCGGAGCTAGATTTTCATCCATTATATAAAAAGTCACTCCAGTGTAGTGCATCCTAAGATGATATTCCACTTTTATCTAACAGAACCTTCATTTATATGTGTTTACTTTGCACTTGTATTCAAGTCCTTCAGCGATGCCTCTTAAAAGCTAATAGATCATTTTTTTTTGTGCACACGATATACACTTCGTGACCGATGGTGAGCAAGAGACATAGAGCGTTAATGACACTCGTGTAGTCGGTAGGTTTTACTCCCATTAACCAACATTTCTGTGAACAGGATACTTAAGATATCCTCAGTGCATATACACTGAGTGTTCACCTTAATCTCTATTTTAGGGATTAGTCATGCACGGCGGTAAACGGGTAACATACAACCTTAATGGAGCTCGTGTAGTGGAACGGCTTTAAATCCTAATAATCAACGAAGCATTTCTGTGTACATCAACGTGCTTCACTCATCACGGACACTTCAAGACTCAGCTTTAAACAAGAAACTCTATCCAGCGTGAGCTGAGGGTTATTATAGCTGATTCTTCGATACGTAATGCCTGAAGAAAGATACGATAAAGCTGGAGATATAGAAAGAGAACGATAAAGTTGAACACGAGTCTCGACGCGTGTAACTGGAAATTAAATCAAGTTGACTCAGTGACATGGAATGTATGGCTGGAGAATCTCTGGATTTATTTTTTCTTCTTTCGTAGTGCTTCTCCGTGTCACCTTGCCTCGTGCATGCTCTCCTTGCCACTGGTGTCACCTCTTACTGTCATTTTCTAGCTGACAGATTTCTGCTGCTTTTGTTGACAAGGTTATTGTTGGTGGTGGTGCGATGGGGTGTGGTAGTAGTGCCCAGGAACACTTGTACAAGTGCCAGGTGGTAGTGCCAGGTAGTAGTGCCAGGTGGTAGTGCCAGGTGGTAGTGCCAGGTGGTAATACCATTTAGAGACGTGTGACAATGTACAGTCGATTGATGTGTAAACAACATAATCTCTCCTAGGAGATATTCTGAGAACGTTGAAGTAAAAGAAGGATGACGACGATGACAAGGAGGACAAGAAGGAGTAAGAGGGAGAGAAGGAGGAGGAAGGAGAGCAAGAGCAGGAGGAGGCAGTAGAGGAGGTAAATGAAGAGTAGAAGTACAGACCAAAATCAATGTCTGACTCGTATGCGCAAAATGACGTGTGATAAATGAAACCAATAAATATAACCGAATGAAATAAATGAGAACAGCTGCCAAGAAACTACTGAAC
>NC_091310.1:31140506-31155506 GCF_038502225.1 Cherax quadricarinatus | reverse complement strand
CACGTACCATGACTCGTTGTTGCCTCCCTGTCAGGTATTCCCTGATCCATTGCAGTGCCCTCCCTGTTATATGCGTCTGATCCTCCAGCTTCTGCACCCCTCTCTCTCGTGTCTTACTTCTGTTACCTTTCCGTAAAACTCCAGAAGGTTTGTGACACAGGATTTGCCTTCCATGAACCCATACTGGTTTTCATTTATAATCTTGTTCCGTTCCAGGTGTTCCACCACTCTCCTCCTGATAATCTTCTCCATGACTTTGCACACAACACATGTCAGAGACACAGGTCTGTAGTTTACCGCCTCATTTCTGTTTCCTTTCTTAAATATGGGGACTACATTTGCTGTCTTCCATTTCTCAGGTAGTTGCCCAGTTTCAAGGGATGTGTTGAAGATTGTGGTTAGGGACACGCACAGCATCTCTGCTCCTTCTCTGAGGACCCACGGGGAGATGTTGTCCGGTCCCATCGTCTTTGAGGTATCAAGGTCACTTAGCAGGTTCTGCACCTCCTCCTCGGTTGTTCGTATGTCATCCAACACTTGTTGGTATATTCCCTCTTGATGTTCCCTTCTGTGCTGTCTTCCCAGAGCCCTTCCTGTCTCTACTGTAAAAACTTCCTTAAATCTCCTGTTTACCTCCTCACATACCTCCTGATCATTTCTTGTGAGTTCTCCACCTTCTGTCCTCAGTCTGATCACCTGGTCTTTGACTGTTGTCTTCCTCCTGATGTGGTTATACAACAGTTTCTGGTTAGTCTTGATTTTCGATGCTATGTTATTTTCATACTGTCGCTGGGCCTCCCTCCTTACCTGCGCATACTCGTTCCTGGCTCTGCGACTATTCTCCATATTTTCATGTGTTCTCTGCCTTCTGTACTTTTTCCATTCTCTATTGCACTTTGCTTTTGCCTCCTTACACCGTCGGGTAAACCAGGGGCTCGTTCTGGTCTTCCCATTGTTTCTGTTGCCCTTGGGAATAAACCTTTCCACTGCCTCCTTGCATTTTGTTGTTACATATTCCATCATTTCATTTACTGGCTTTCCTGCCAGTTCTCTGTCCCACGGAGCCTCCTGCAGGAAATTCCTCAACCCTATGTAGTCCCCTCTTTTATAGTCTGGCTTTTCCCATTCAACTCCTGTTACTCTCTCCACTTGCAACTCTACTATGTATTCAAAGCACAGAACCACGTGGTCAGTAGCTCCTAGGGGACTTTCATATGTGATGTCCTCAATGTCTGAACTGCCCAGGGTGAACACAAGGTCCAACCTTGCTGGTTCATCCTCCCCTCTCACTCTGGTAGTGTCCTTAACATGTTGGCGCATGAGGTTTTCCAGCACCACATCCAACATCTTGGCTCTCCATGTTTCGGGACATCCATGTGGCTCCAGGTTTTCCCAGCCAATCTCCCTGTGGTTGAAATCCCCCATAACCAGCAACTTTGTTCTGCTGGAGTGAGCTCTTCTTGCCACCTCAGCTACTGTGTGTGTGTGTGTGTGTACTCACCTAGTTGAGGTTGCGGGGGTCGAGTCCAAGCTCCTGGCCCCGCCTCTTCACTGGTCGCTACTAGGTCACTCTCCCTGAGCCGTGAGCTTTATCATACCTCTGCTTAAAGCTATGTATGGATCCTGCCTCCACTACATCGCTTCCCAAACTATTCCACTTACTGACTACTCTGTGGCTGAAGAAATACTTCCTAACATCCCTGTGATTCATCTGTGTCTTCAGCTTCCAACTGTGTCCCCTTGTTACTGTGTCCAATCTCTGGAACATCCTGTCTTTGTCCACCTTGTCAATTCCTCTCAGTATTTTGTATGTCGTTATCATGTCCCCCCTATCTCTCCTGTCCTCCAGTGTCGTCAGGTTGATTTCCCTTAACCTCTCCTCGTAGGACATACCTCTTAGCTCTGGGACTAGTCTTGTTGCAAACCTTTGCACTTTCTCTAGTTTCTTTACGTGCTTGGCTAGGTGTGGGTTCCAAACTGGTGCCGCATACTCCAATATGGGCCTAACGTATACGGTGTACAGGGTCCTGAACGATTCCTTATTAAGATGTCGGAATGCTGTTCTGAGGTTTGCTAGGCGCCCATATGCTGCAGCAGTTATTTGGTTGATGTGCGCTTCAGGAGATGTGCCTGATGTTATACTCACCCCAAGATCTTTTTCCTTGAGTGAGGTTTGTAGTCTCTGACCCCCTAGACTGTACTCCGTCTGCGGCCTTCTTTGCCCTTCCCCAATCTTCATGACTTTGCACTTGGTGGGATTGAACTCCAGGAGCCAATTGCTGGACCAGGTCTGCAGCCTGTCCAGATCCCTTTGTAGTTCTGCCTGGTCTTCGATCGAGTGTATTCTTCTCATCAACTTCACGTCATCTGTGTGTGTGTGTGTGTGTGTGTGTGTGTGTGTGTGTTTTGGGTGGGTGAGCGAGGGGGGATGGATTGGAGGTTTTCGTGGGTAGGGGAGGAACATGGAGGTTGAATTTTAAGTAATTTAAAGAAGGATAGTGGAGTAGCTGGGAGAGAGAGGAGAAAGGAACTGGTAGAAATCTTAGTAGTAGTAGTACAAGTAGTAGTAGTAGTAGTAGTAGTAGTAGTAGTAGTAGTAGTAGTGGTAGTAGTAGTAGTAGTAGTAGTAGTAGTAGTAGTAGTGGTGGTAGTAGTAGCAGTAGTAGTAGTAGTGGTAGTAGTAGTAGTAGTGGTAGTAGTAGTAGTAGTAGTAGTAGTAGTAGTAGTAGTAGTAGTGGTAGTAGTAGTAGTAGTAGTAGTAGTAGTAGTAGTAGTAGTAGTAGTAGTAGTAGTAGTAGTAGTAGTAGTGGTAGTAGTAGTAGTAGTAGTAGTAGTATTAGTAGTAGTGTAGTAGTAGTAGTAGTAGTAGTAGTGGTAGTAGTAGTAGTAGTAGTAGTGGTGGTAGTAGTAGTAGTAGTAGTAGTAGTAGTAGTAGTAGTAGTAGTGGTAGTAATAGTAGTAGTAGTAGTGGTAGTAGTAGTAGTAGTAGTAGTAGTAGTAGTAGTAGTAGTAATAGTAGTAGTGGTGGTGGTAGTAGTAGTAGTAGTAGTAGTGGTGGTGGTAATAGTAGTAGTAGTAGTAGTGGTGGTGGTAGTAGTAGTAGTAGTAGTAGTAGTAGTAGCAGTGGTGGTGGTAGTAGTAGTAGTAGTAGTACTAGTAGTAGTGGTGGTGGTAGTAGTAGTAGTAGTAGTGGTAGTAGTAGTAGTAGTAGTAGTAGTAGTAGTAGTAATAGTAGTAGCAGACAGAGTTTGTGATAAACAGACCAACAAAGAGTGACCTTCAATATACATTAAATATAATAATAATAGTAATAACAATAATAATAATAATAATAATAATAATAATAATAATAATAATAATAATAATAATAATAAACCTGAAGTTTATAACAATTTAAAACTTCAAATTAAGACGTAATAATATCATCATCAGCATCACACTGTCATCATTATCATCGTTATCATCATTATTATCATCGTCTCCATCAATATTATCATCATCATCATCATTATCATAGTCTGCTTACAACCATGGGTGCAAAACTCGTCCCAAAACACACCACAGAAACCTTGTTGTGCAACCAGAAATACCTAAAAAAAAAAATACTCCGTACCCCCGTGAGGCTCCGCCAGCCGGTGGGCGGACCAATAATCTAATTAGCGGAATAATTATATAATTATCGGAGAGTATCGGGTTCCTGGGCGGGTGAGACCGCATGAATTATTCCCTCTTGTTAAGGGAAATGTTACACCATCCTGTGTGTGTACTTCTGCTGGTCGTTGCTGGTCGTGGCCCTTGTGTGTCGTTCCTGCCAGCTGTTACCGGCACTGTGACACACACACACATGCACACACACACACACACACACACATACACACCTACTTAAACAAAAAAAAACTTTACGTTGCTGGGAAGTAAAAACCAGGATATAATCCTTCGTGAAAAAACCCATGACATGAAAATATCAATATAATGACTATAAGTATTCAGCTCAAACTATGACAAGTTAATCGCCTTATTCCAGAATTTTATTTTTTTTAAGAACTGGTTTAATGACCTCGTTTTGCCTGTTTTTACCCGGAGAATATTGGTTC
The DNA here is from genome assembly GCF_038502225.1 of Cherax quadricarinatus. Taxonomy (NCBI): domain Eukaryota; kingdom Metazoa; phylum Arthropoda; class Malacostraca; order Decapoda; family Parastacidae; genus Cherax; species Cherax quadricarinatus. The sequence continues at coordinate 31,151,412 of NC_091310.1, read as the reverse complement.
ATGCAGGACTACGACGTTCACTTGTTTAGTCCAGCATGTTGGTTGTGTCTGGTACGATAGTCTGGTATGTTGGTTTGGTTTGGAATATATATATATATATATATATATATATATATATATATATATATATATATATATATATATATATATATATATATATATATATATATATATATATATATATATATATATATATATATATATATATATATATATATATATAGATAGATAGATAGATAGATAGATAGATACAAATTATTGCTAAATATGTTTTACGTCTATATTCAAAATATTTGTCTTTCAGTGACTGTCTAATTGTATGTACTTTTAACCTGAATAAGATTCTGAAATTTTCTGTGATACACTGTGGAATAATGTGAAATACTATAGAATACTGCAAAATACTATGGAATACTGTGAAACACAGTCAAATACTCGGAAATACTGTGGAATACACTGTCTTAGAATACTGAGTGCATTACAGCAGGTGAATCAGGGATCCTACAGAGCGCTGTTCACAACGTACAAGGTCTTCGCTTGGATCTCCTTGTAAAGGAACTTCCTACTATTCGCTTTTTCATAATTCTTAAGGATCTTATTAATTTGCCATATTAACTTTCAAGTCCCAGTTATTCGAGTCTCTTTGCATTCATCCTTTATCATCTCTTCTTCTCTGTCCCTCAATATTAATCTTCTTTTTGTTTGTGTACTTGTTTCATTTCCTTTAGCTTGTCATTATCTCTTGTTTCCTCTCCTCTCGTCTTCATTGTTCTCTTTCCTTTTCGTCTCCTTTTCTCTTGTAGCCACTATTTTCCTCTCTTCTCTTCTTCTCCTCTTATATTTTCACTGCATCCCTCTCCCCGCTGTCATCTAAGACGCATATATTCATCCATCTTTCGTTCTCATCGTCTTTAAGAACCTGCAGCAAACCCTTGCATGTTTAGCCTGTGTAGGTGACCCTGAGGCACGACACACACACAGATGCAGTCACAGAGTTGTCAAGAAGTGGAATAGTCTGGGTATTGATGCAGTGGAAGCAGGATCCATACATAGCTTTAAAAAGAGATATGATAAAGCTCATGGAGCAAGAAGAGTGATCGGGTAGCCGCCAGTGAAGAGGCGGGGCTGTGAATCGACCCCTGCAGCCATAACTAGGTGAGTACAGATACACACACAGACACACACACACACACATACACACACACACGCACATACACATACACACACACACACACACACACACACACACACACCGAGCATGTCTCCGGAAGCACACATCAATCAGATAACTGCTGCAGCATATGGGCGCCTGGCAAACCTGAGAACAGCATTCCGACACCTTAGTAAGGAATCATTCAAGACACTGTACACCGTGTATGTCAGGCCCATACTGGAGTATGCAGCACCTGTTTGGAACCCGCACTTGATAAAGCACGTCAAGAAACTAGAGAAAGTACAAAGGTTTGCAACAAGGTTAGTTCCAGAGCTAAGGGGAATGTCCTATGAAGAAAGATTAAGGGAAATCGGCCTGACGACACTGGAGGACAGGAGGGTCAGGGGAGACATGATAACGACATATAAAATACTGCGTGGAATAGACAAGGTGGACAAGGACAGGATGTTCCAGGGAGGGGACACAGAAACAAGAGGCCACAATTGGAAGTTGAAGACACAAATGAGTCAGAGAGATAGTAGGAAGTATTTCTTCAGTCATAGAGTTGTAAGGCAGTGGAATAGCCTAGAAAATGACGTAGTGGAGGCAGGAACCATACACAGTTTTAAGACGAGGTTTGATAAAGCTCATGGAGCGGGGAGAGAGAGGGTCTAGTAGCAACCGGTGAAGAGGCGGGGCCAGGAGCTAGGACTCGACCCCTGCAACCACAAATAGGTGAGTACAAATAGGTGAGTACACACACACACACACACACACACACACACACACACACACTCACACACACACACATACACATACACACACACACACACACACACACACACACATACACACACACATACACACACATTAAACAGGTATACTGGCTTATCCTGAACAAGAATACATAGAGAGGGCATAGAGTCTCGACCCCTGCAACCACAATTAGGTGAGTACAATTAGGTGAGTACAGGCCACTCAGGTACACAATATTGCCAGAACTCACAGTAACACTGAAGGCATAAACCACAGCTAACACAGTCTCTCCTATCCTTCGTAAAACCATTATTGATGTAGTCGTAGTTTCTTCCACTCTAACCAGCGACGTTAGGTAAAATGACACATGTTCAACTAATGTGGCCTTTTATTACGGCAACGTTTCGCTCTCCAGGAGCTTTGTTATGAGAAACGCTGCCTCAATAAAAAGTCACATTAGCTGCGCATGTCTCTTTCCTTAATATTTTGTCCGCATTTCTACGATATTATTTTATTGCAATATTACAGCATAATCAGAGACATAAGGAGAATCCCCAGGTCTAATATTACAACCAAAAATGTTAACACTACAATCATAAACGCTAGGGTTTACAGTATCCCTTGTGGAGGATGCGACGAGGTCTACATTGATAAAACCTCCAGAAGTTTTATCAGACGCATCATTACATCAATGCTGTACAATACTGACAAGTTGATGAATTGTACACATGTGCGACATCAGGGTATCTCTATTCAAAGACGTTTCTCCCACCAGTGATTTCGTCAGTACAAAAACAGGGGCATACAAGAAAGACTGTACAATACGAGTCTCTGAGCCTTGCAGAATTATATACAGAAGACAATAGAAGACTTCAGCACATAATACCTGTTCCTCAGCTGAATGACTGATGACCTAATCTTCTACTGACTTTCATATATGTCCCTGAATAAAGCCATTGATTGGCGAAGTGTCTATAAAGTATAGATAACCAGATGTTGCACATGTGTCTAATTCCTCTTCATACACGCTTACAAGAGCACAAGCACGTAGAATTAATAACGTACATAATTCTTGTGAACAACACTGCAACTCCCACGACCACATCATGACATGGGACAAACTTACAAAGTTATGTGAGCATGACAGAAACAAATACAAATGTTCGGAGTCTTCAACTATTAAATTATCTACCGCCACTAACCAGAATAGTGGCATCTTCACCTTGGATGCAGACATCACCCCTAGCTGGATTGCAAGCGCACTCAGCTAGCACACTGAGGTTCGGTATGAAATTAGGATGTTCTTATTGACTTGGGTGTCCCATAACTCGGTTGGTAGCAGCGCACTCACATTGAGGTCCACGGTTCGATCCCCGGTACGGATGGAAACATAAGGATGTGTTTTGTTTTTTTAGACGCCTGCTATCCATGTTCACCTATCAGCAAATAGGTACCCGGGTGTTAGTTGACTGGTGTGGGTCGCATCCTGGGACAAAATTGACCTAATTTACCCGAAATGCTCTGCTTAACAAGGAGCTTTCTATATAGTAGTATGTCACTGATGTCAGCTAGACCTGTATACCTTGTACATGTACTTGTGGAGACAAAGATTATTATTATTATTATTATTATTATTATTATTATTATTATTATTAGTAGTAGTAGTAGTAGTAGTAGTAGTAGTAGTAGTAGTAGTAGTAGTAGTAGTAGCAGCAGCAGCAACAGCAGTAGTATTAAGACCAACGCAAACTTAAAATATATCGTAGGCCAGTAGGCCTCCTTCAGTGCTCCACTGAGGCTTCACTTCCTGATTTCTCGACTGACCTCAATCTCACATTCTCTGTGTAACTGATAATGACTTTTTTTCCCGTTGAGTTGAAAGGCGATGGTGAAACATTGTAGCTATTAGAGGTACCCTTCATGTAGTGTCATCTTAGCAGCTACCCAAGGTATCAACTACAATGACGCAACTTGCAGCTTTTCCACACATTAGCAGCTCTACTGGTAAAAAAAAAAAGAGAAATTCCCAGCATCCTTCCTAAATTCGATTTTGTCCAACCAGAATTAATTTTTTCTCGAGTTCTTTCTTGGTAAGATATAACGGAAAAGAAGAAAAAGAAGATGAAAGGCCAGCCTCAACTAGCTGGCCCGGCACAGCAGCACCCACAGGGGACAACCCCAAGAGGAGCGGGAGATGGGCCAGTAAATTGGATGTCACCACGTTAAATAGTTCGAGAAAGGCCTGGGTAATGAGGGATCAAAGACCACTGCAGCTCCGGTAAGGATTACCTTTCATTCCCCCCGGAATAATCCCATCGACGACATGGCCCAAGCAAAGGCTGTGTGTGTGTGTGTGTGTACTCACCTAATTGTGGTTGCAGGGGTCGAGACTCAGCTCCTGGCCCCTGTGTGTGTGTGTGTGTGTGTGTGTGTGTGTGTGTGTGTGTGTGTGTGTGTGTGTGTGTGTGTGTGTGTGTTTGGGTGTGTGGGTGTGTGTGTATTCACCTAATTGTGGCTGCAGGGGTCGGGTCGTAGCTCCTGGCCCCGCCTCTTCACTGGTCCTCACTAGGTCCACTCTCTCCCTGCTCCATGAGCTTTATCATACCTCTTAAACCTATATATGGTACCTGCCTCCAGTACCTCACTTTTCAGACTGTTCAATTTCCTGACAACTCTGTGACTGAAGAAATACTTCTTAACATCTCTGTTACTCAACTGAGTCTCCAACTTCCAATTGTGACCTCTTGTTGCTGTGTCCCATCCCTGGAACATCCTGTCTTTGTCCACTTTGTCAATTCCTCTCAGTATTTTATATGTAGTTACCATGCCTCCCCCTCTCTCCCTCCTGTCCTCAAGTGTCGTAAGGTCGAGCTACCTTAACCTCTCCTCGTAGGACATGCCCCTTAGTTCCGGGACTAGTCTCTAGTTTCCTGAAGTGCTTGGCCAGGTGTGGGTTCCAAACTGGTGCTGCATACTCCAGTATGGGCCTGACGTACACTCTGTACAGGGTGCTGAACTACTCATTACTGAGATGTCGGAACGCTGTTCTTAGGTTCGCTAGTCACCCATATGCTGCAGCAATTATTTGGTTGATGTGCTCCTCAGGTATTATACATACTCCAAGATCCTTTTCCTTGAGTGAGGTTTGTGGTCTTTGGCCCCCTAGACTATACATCATGTCCGCGGTCTTCTTTTCTTTTCCCCGATCTTCATGACTTTGCACTTGGTGGGGTTGAACTCCAGGAGCCAGTTGCTGGACTAAGCCTGCAGCCTTTCCAGATCCCTCTGTAATCCTATATACATTAGCTATGCGTGTGTGTGTGTGTGTGTACTCACCTAGTTGTACTCACCTAGTTGAGGTTGCAGGGGTCGAGTCCTAGCTCCTGGCCCCGCCTCTTCACTGGTCGTGTGTGTATGTGTGTGTGTGTGTGTGTGTGTGTGTGTGTGTGTGTGTGTGTGTGTGTGTGTGTGTGTGTGTGTGTGTGTGTGTGTGTGTGTGTGTGTGTGTGTGTGTGTGTGTGTGTGTGTGTGTGGATGTGTTTATGTGTGTGTGTAAATGTGTATTTCCATTCATTCTCTACTCATTGATCCACTGCAGCATTTATGTCTCAGTGCCTTTCCTTCCTGTTTGTAGATCAGTGACAGACTGGGTACGGTATTCTTAGTTGTGTCGCCTGAGCAACTAGTTTACTGAACATCACATGCTCACGCTGTGAGCGGCAGCGCAAACAAACCAGGGTTTCTGAGGTCACAATGGACCTTAATCATAGCCCACTGAGCGTAGTTACAACAGAACAAATATTATAGTCATTTCGTATTATACAATTCCTTCGCATAGTTAATGTACACAGTACACTATGACGATACAGTCTTGAGGAAATTCAAGAAGATTATTACCACTAAAAGACATTATCATTATTACTCTTCAGTTTCAATAAATAATGAAGCTGCCAACTAGCAATGTACCAGTGTGTGGCATACTAGGAGTATGTTACATTTTTTTCGGCGTATGTCACACTCCCAACCAGCGAACCAGGTGCTAAGAATTTAACGATCAATAGGGACCCCTGTAGTTATACCAGTACCTCGGTTCATATGCCAATCACAGACAAGCCCGCCAGAGCTGTGAAGCGATGTGGGTCACTTGTAACACGAGTTTTAGCAGTCTTGTCTCGGCTGCTGGTTGTTCACTATGTTTCCTCTGACTCTAGCATTTTTGCCTCCTTTGATCATCTTGTACACTCGCTCTTACATTATTTTACATAGTGTAAATAGTGTACATAATTGTGAGTAACAGCTTTCTTGTTTGGTGAAGGAAATACAAGTCATATAACTTCTGTTGTCTTTTGCTTGCTCCAAGATTTATCCCATTACGACCAGGTGTGCAGACCGTACTACACCTGTGTTGGTAATATAGTGTATGGACCTGCCTGTGTCCACACACCCATGTATGACTCTGTCTCTTTCCACACACCAGTGTATGGTCCAGTCTACGGATGTAGCTGTAAGTTATCAGACCTTCACGTGAAGCAGGCTGTGGCAGGCTGTGGTAGGTTGTGGCAGGCTATGGCAGGCTGTGACAGGCTGTGGCAGGCTGTGGCAGGCTGTGAAAGGCTGTGACAGGCTGTGACAGGTTGTGGCAGGCTATGGCAGACTGTGACAGGCTGTGGCAGGCTGTGGCAGGCTGTGGCAGGCTGTGGCAGGCTGTGGCAGGCTGTGGCAGGCTGTGGCAGGCTCCTCACACCAACACAATATCGATCAAACAACCTGACCCAAATTCGTATGCTATGTCATATAATTTTCTCTGTCTGTTTCTTTTTCTCATTTACCAACCTCTTCTCTCACTACACTGTTCTTAGGCATTATCTCTTCTGCCTCTCCTTCCCTCCCACTATTCTCCCTCTTATTTAATTACCTTACCCCTCACCCCGTTCCCCCTTCCATCTCGCTTTCACTCCTTCCACTCCCACTTTATTCCTTTCCCTTACTCAGCCTTTCTTGATGCCTTCTCTTATTATTCTTTCTTACTTCCATATTCCGTAGCTCTCTCTTCCTTCTTCTTTCCAGCTCTGTTCCCCCCTCCCGTTTCCCTTCCAGTTTTCATTACATTTGCCTTATTTCCCTTTACTTCAAATTCCCAATTCTCTTCTCGTTTCCCTTCCATCTCCCCATCTTCGCCCCTCCCTTGCCTCTCACTTCTCATCCCCCTTCTTTCCTTCTCATGCTCTCCCTCTCCATCCCCGCTTTCTTCCCCTCCTCCTCACCCACCTTCGTGTCTCCCAAACAAATAGGCGACCATAATGTTCACAATCACCAGCCTCACAAATGGATGCATTCTCCAGCTCTCACTCTCTACTGCTCTCATTCTGCTGCTCTCACTTTCTACTGCTCTCATTCTGCTGCTCTCACTTTCTACTGCTCTCATTCTGCTGCTCTCACTTTCTACTGCTCTCATTCTGCTGCTCTCACTCTCTACTGCTCTCATTCTGCTGCTCTCACTTTCTACTGCTCTCATTCTGCTGCTCTCACTTTCTACTGCTCTCACTCTCTGCTGCTTTCATTCTCTGCTGCTTTCACTCTCTACTGCTTTCACTCTCTGCTGCTTTCACTCTCTGCTCCTTTCACTCTCTGCTGCTTTCACTCTCTGCTGCTTTCACTCTCAACTGCTTTCACTCTCTGCTGCTTTCACTCTCTGCTGCTTTCACTCTCTACTGCTTTCACGCTCTACTACTCTCACTCTCTGCTGCTTTCACTCTCTGCTCCTTTCACTCTCTGCTGCTTTCACTCTCTACTGCTTTCACTCTCTGCTGCTTTCACTCTCTGCTGCTTTCACTCTCTACTGCTTTCACGCTCTACTACTCTCACACTCTGCTGCTCTCACTCTCTGCTGCTCTCACTCTCTGCTGCTCTCACTCTCTGCTGCTCTCACTCTGCCGCTCTCACACTGCTGCTCTCACTCTCTGCCGCTCTCACACTGCTGCTCTCACTCTCTGCCGCTCTTACTCTCTGTTGCTCTCAGTCTCTGTTGTTCTCACTCTCTGCCACTCTCACTCTGCTGCTCTCACTCTCTGTTGCTCTCACTCTGTTGCTCTTACTCTCTGCCGCTCTTACTCTCTGCCGCTCTCACCCTCTGCTGCTCTCACTCTCCCTTGTTCTCACTCTCTGCCACTCTCACTCTCTGCTAGTCTCACTCTCTACTGCTCTCACTCTCTGTTGCTCTCAGTCTCTGTTGTTCTCACTCTCTGCCACTCTCACTCTGCTGCTCTCACTCTCTGTTGCTCTCACTCTCTGTTGTTCTCACTCTCTGCTGCTCTCACTCTCTGCTGCTCTCACTCTCTGCTGCTCTCACTCTCTGCTGCTCTCACTCTCTGTTGTTCTCACTCTCTGCCACTCTCACTCTCTGCTGCTCACACTCTCTGCTGCTCTCACTCTCTGCTGCTCTCTCTCTCTCTGCTGCTCTCACTCTCTGCTGCTCTCACTCTCTGCTGCTCTCACTCTCTGCTGCTCTCACTCTCTGCTGCTCTCACTCTCTGCTGCTCTCATTATCCTCTTCCTATAATCACCGCCCATCTTCTATTAGGAAAAATTATTATTTCTGCCTAGAGAAAACTACCTGACAGGTGAACTTTCAGAGAGACGAGAAGCGATGCGATTTGAAATTGATGCGTGTGAGAAGAAAAAATGGGAGGAAGAGATGGATAGAGTTAAATGAATGAAAGGTGTGTGTATGTGTGTGTGTGTGTGTGTGTGCGTGTGTGTGTGTGTGTGTGTGTGTGTGTGTGTGTGTGTGTGTGTGTGTGTGTGTGTGTGTGTGTGTGTGTGTGTGTGTGTGTGTGTGTGTGTGTGTGTGTGTGTGTTCTTTAAGATTCATTACCCTGAGGAAAACATCAATCATTCCTGGCCTATGGTAAATAATGATGATAATTTTGTATTTTTGCTATCATTATTTTTATAATTATTATTGTTTTTGCTATTATTTTTATTATTTTTCCTATTATTATTATTATTATTATTATTATTATTATTATTATTATTATTATTATGAATATTATTATTATTATTATTTTGCCTTCATCATCATCACCACACACATATTAACACGGTCACTGTTACAGTGTATGGCCCGTCAGGTCAACATGTGCTTCACTATTCTCAATTATCATCAATCACAATCACACTGTTAATGCTTATTGCTGCGCCAGCATTGGTAACCGGAACGTATTATTATTTTAAGGGCAGGGGAAGGGATTAATATTTATTAAGTTTACTCTCATTAAACTTTATTGATTTTGCTGAATTTCAATTTGACGATTCGCGTATAAATGCAATGTTGCATTTATACGCATATATATCGTTCCCCTGGACGATACCGTCGGGGCATACTGCTCATTTCTGCAACATTGCAAGTTCTTCATGTGTTGATTGGAAAACGAAAGGCCTAGAGCTATCATTCGATTCTGTGGTTGTATATTTTTAACTTACATTATCTCACAATTCCACAGCAGGATTCGAACCTGCATACTCGGCATCAGAGTACACAAAGAGGTACAGCCTCCAGAATTAACTGCTGGGGACCCACAACCTCCAAGAATAGAATCAACCTGCTTCAACTCGGGTTGCTTCTCGGAACCATTTGAGTATTTTCTTCACCTCGCCTTCCTTGTCTGATGCGTGTTTGAACTTAATTTGAATATAAAACATACGAAAAACAAATATACATTGGGAAGCAGAACAACACACATGATACCACACGTCTGGACTGCTTGTTCGCCTGTGTTACAGGTTAAGTGATCAAATCCCTTTTAGAGTAGAGTATCAGATGCGATGTATCAAATCAGTGTTTGAATCTTTGGCTGACTTAGTATAGGTCACTTATTCTCGCCCCCGCCCCCGCCGCCGCCGCCGCCGCCGCCGCCGCCGCCGCCGCCGCCGCCGCCGCCGCCGCCCTGTGTTGACTTGCATCTGTAAGATTAAAATCAAATTTATGTTATTGTTTTATTACACGTTTGTTATATATATATTTAAGTGCGATCAAAAACTGTGGCTCTTTAGGCTGTCATTTATTTAGGCCTACTGTGTTACTACTGCGGAGGAGCAAACGGGGAGGAAAGAGGGAAGTGGGAAAGGGAAAGGAAGTCTGGGGAGAGAAAGAAAGATAAGAGGCGGAAGCGAATGTCTGGATCATTGCAAGAGGACGTGGGAGAAGTGACGTGATGGATGATAAGAGACGTCGATTATTTTGTGGAAAGGAAGGACAGGGAGAGAGGAGAAAAGCAAGAGGGAGGGAAGAAAAAGAGGCAGTGAAAGAGAGTGATAAATGGGAGAGAGAGAGAGAGAGAGAAAGCAACTGTCAGGTAATGGCAGGCGAGGGGAGAAAGGAGAGATAATTTTAAGGAATAGGAATTGTGAAGGTCAGGAATGGGATCAGAAAAGAGACAGTGGATGGGAGGAGCTCAAATGATGGTAAATAATACTTGAATATGTCTTGTGACTGATCAAATCATAATAATAACAATAATTATTCCTACAAGTGCATGTACAAGGTATACAGGTCTAGCTGACGTCAGTGACATACTACTGTACAGAAGCCTCTGTTTTGCAAAGCATTTTGAGCAAATTCGATCAATTTTGTCCCCGGGATGCAACACACACCAGAAAACTAACACTCAGGTACATATTTACTGATAGGTGAACATAGACAGCAGATGTCTAAAGGAAATACCTCCTAGTGTTTTCAGCCGTACCGGGGATCAAACTGCGGACTTAATTGTGTGAGCTGAGGGCGCTAGCAATCGAGCTACGGGACACTATCTAAATAATGTCATTATACTGCTGAATCAATGCATCACCTTGCAACACTGCCTTGCAATCACCTTGTAACATACAGTAATTAACCATCGGTGGATTTCCCCGATCCTTCCTCAGCTACTCCGTACACTGACGATATATTAGACACTGTGCAACATTTGGATATTGTTATTGTGTAGGCGTTTCGCC
>NC_091310.1:31118006-31133006 GCF_038502225.1 Cherax quadricarinatus | reverse complement strand
GGGTCCACTGTGTACTGCGACTATGATGTTGTCACTGTAGTTACTACCAGGGTCCACTGTGTACTGCGACTATGATGTTGTCACTGTAGTTACTACCAGGGTCCACTGCGACTGTTGTCACTGTAGTTACTACCAGGGTCCACTGTGTACTGCAACTCTGATGTTGTCACTGTAGTTACTACCAGGGTCCACTGTGTACTGCGACTATGATGTTGTCACTGTAGTTACTACCAGGGTCCACTGTGTACTGCGACTATGATGTTGTCACTGTAGTTACTACCAGGGTCCACTGTGTACTGCGACTATGATGTTGTCACTGTAGTTACTACCAGGGTCCACTGTGTACTGCGACTATGATGTTGTCACTGTAGTTACTACCAGGGTCCACTGTGTACTGCGACTATGATGTTGTCACTGTAGTTACTACCAGGGTCCACTGTGTACTGCGACTATGATGTTGTCACTGTAGTTACTACCAGGGTCCACTGTGTACTGCGACTATGATGTTGTCACTGTAGTTACTACCAGGGTCCACTGTGTACTGCGACTATGATGTTGTCACTGTAGTTACTACCAGGGTCCACTGTGTACTGCGACTATGATGTTGTCACTGTAGTTACTACCAGGGTCCACTGTGTACTGCGACTATGATGTTGTCACTGTAGTTACTACCAGGGTCCACTGTGTACTGCGACTATGATGTTGTCACTGTAGTTACTACCAGGGTCCACTGTGTACTGCGACTATGACGTTGTCACTGTAGTTACTACCAGGGTCCACTGTGTACTGCGACTATGATGTTGTCACTGCAGTTACTACCAGGGTCCACTGTGTACTGCGACTATGATGTTGTCACTGTAGTTACTACCAGGGTCCACTGTGTACTGCGACTATGATGTTGTCACTGTAGTTACTACCAGGGTCCACTGTGTACTGCGACTATGATGTTGTCACTGTAGTTACTACCAGGGTCCACTGTGTACTGCGACTATGATGTTGTCACTGTAGTTACTACCAGGGTCCACTGTGTACTGCGACTATGATGTTGTCACTGTAGTTACTACCAGGGTCCACTGTGTACTGCGACTATGATGTTGTCACTGTAGTTACTACCAGGGTCCACTGTGTACTGCGACTATGATGTTGTCACTGTAGTTACTACCAGGGTCCACTGTGTACTGCGACTATGATGTTGTCACTGTAGTTACTACCAGGGTCCACTGTGTACTGCGACTATGATGTTGTCACTGTAGTTACTACCAGGGTCCACTGTGTACTGCGACTATGATGTTGTCACTGTAGTTACTACCAGGGTCCACTGTGTACTGCGACTATGATGTTGTCACTGTAGTTACTACCAGGGTCCACTGTGTACTGCGACTATGATGTTGTCACTGTAGTTACTACCAGGGTCCACTGTGTACTGCGACTATGATGTTGTCACTGTAGTTACTACCAGGGTCCACTGTGTACTGCGACTATGATGTTGTCACTGTAGTTACTACCAGGGTCCACTGTGTACTGCGACTATGATGTTGTCACTGTAGTTACTACCAGGGTCCACTGTGTACTGCGACTATGATGTTGTCACTGTAGTTACTACCAGGGTCCACTGTGTACTGCGACTATGATGTTGCCACTGTAGTTACTACCAGGGTCCACTGTGTACTGCGACTATGATGTTGTCACTGTAGTTACTACCAGGGTCCACTGTATACTGCGACTATGATGTTGTCACTGTAGTTACTACCAGGGTCCACTGTGTCCTGCGACTACTGACTGTTGTCACTACTGTCCAGTTACTGCGACCAGTAGTCCACTGTGTACTGCGACTATGATGTTGTCACTGTAGTTACTACCAGGGTCCACTGTATACTGCGACTATGATGTTGTCACTGTAGTTACTACCAGGGTCCACTGTGTACTGCGACTATGTTGTTGTCACTGTAGTTACTACCGGGGTCCACTGTGTACTGCGACTATGATTTTGTCACTGTAGTTACTACCAGGGTCCACTGTGTACTGCGACTATGATGTTGTCACTGTAGTTATCACCAGGGTCCACTGTGTACTGCGACTATGATGTTGTCACTGTAGTTACCACCAGGGTCCACTGTGTACTGCGACTATGATGTTGTCACTGTAGTTACTACCAGGGTTCACTGTGTACTGCGACTATGATGTTGTCACTGTAGTTACTACCAGGGTCCACTGTGTACTGCGACTATGATGTTGTCACTGTAGTTACTACCAGGGTCCACTGTGTACTGCGACTATGATGTTGTCACTGTAGTTACTACCAGGGTCCACTGTGTACTGCGACTATGATGTTGTCACTGTAGTTACTACCAGGGTCCACTGTGTACTGCGACTATGTTGTTGTCACTGTAGTTACTACCAGGGTCCACTGTGTACTGCGACTATGATGTTGTCACTGTAGTTACTACCAGGGTCCACGGTGTACTGCGACTATGATGTTGTCACTGTAGTTACCACCAGGATCCACTGTGTACTGCGACTATGATGTTGTCACTGTAGTTACCACCAGGGTCCACTGTGTACTGCGACTATAATGTTGTCACTGTAGTTACCACCAGGGTCCACTGTGTACTGCGACTATGATGTTGTCACTGTAGTTACCACCAGGGTCCACTGTGTACTGCGACTATGATGTTGTCACTGTAGTTACTACCAGGGTCAACTGTGTATTGCGACTTTGATGTTGTCACTGTAGTTACTACCAGGGTCCACTGTGTACTGCGACTATGATGTTGTCACTGAAGTTACTACCAGGGTCCACTGTGTACTGCGACTATGATGTTGTCACTGTAGTTACTACCAGGGTCCGCTGTGTACTGCGACTATGATGTTGTCACTGTAGTTACTACCAGGGTCCACTGTGTACTGCGACTATGATGTTGTCACTACAGTTACTACCAGGGTCCACTGTGTACTGCGACTATGATGTTGCCACTGTAGTTACTACCAGTGTCCACTGTGTACTGCGACTATGATGTTGTCACTGTAGTTACTACCAGGGTCCACTGTGTACTGCGACTATGATTTTGTCACTGTAGTTACTACCGGGGTCCACTGTGTACTGCGACTATGATTTAGTCACTGTAGTTACTACCAGGGTCCACTGTGTACTGCGACTATGATGTTGTCACTGTAGTTATCACCAGGGTCCACTGTGTACTGCGACTATGATGTTGTCACTGTAGTTACCACCAGGGTCCACTGTGTACTGCGACTATGATGTTGTCACTGTAGTTACTACCAGGGTTCACTGTGTACTGCGACTATGATGTTGTCACTGTAGTTACTACCAGGGTCCACTGTGTACTGCGACTATGATGTTGTCACTGTAGTTACTACCAGGGTCCACTGTGTACTGCGACTATGATGTTGTCACTGTAGTTACTACCAGGGTCCACTGTGTACTGCGACTATGATGTTGTCACTGTAGTTACTACCAGGGTCCACTGTGTACTGCGACTATGATGTCACTGTAGTTACTACCAAGGTCCACTGTGTGCTGCGACTATGATGTTGTCACTGTAGTTACTACCAGGGTCCACTGTGTACTGCGACTATGATGTTGTCACTACAGTTACTACCAGGGTCCACTGTGTACTGCGACTATGATGTTTTCACTGTAGTTACTACCAGGGTCCACTGTGTACTGCGACTATGATGTTGTCACTGTAGTTACTACCAGGGTCCACTGTATACTGCGACTATGATGTTGTCACTGTAGTTACTACCAGGGTCCACTGTGTACTGCGACTATGATGTTGTCACTGTAGTTACTACCAGGGTCCACTGTGTACTGCGACTATGATGTTGTCACTGTAGTTACTACCAGGGTCCACTGTGTACTGCGACTATGATGTTGTCACTGTAGTTACCACCAGAGTCCACTGTGTACTGCGACTATGATGTTGTCACTGTAGTTACCACCAGGGTCCACTGTGTACTGCGACTATGATGTTGTCACTGTAGTTACCACCAGAGTCCACTGTGTACTGCGACTATGATGTTGTCACTGTAGTTACCACCAGGGTCCACTGTGTACTGCGACTATGATGTTGTCACTGTAGTTACCACCAGGGTCCACTGTGTACTGCGACTATGATGTTGTCACTGTAGTTACCACCAGGGTCCACTGTGTACTGCGACTATGATGTTGTCACTGTAGTTACTACCAGGGTCCACTGTGTACTGCGACTATGATGTTGTCACTGTAGTTACCACCAGGGTCCACTGTGTACTGCGACTATGATGTTGTCACTGTAGTTACTACCAGGGTCCACTGTGTACTGCGACTATGATGTTGTCACTGTAGTTACCACCAAGGTCCACTGTGTACTGCGACTATGATGTTGTCACTGTAGTTACTACCAGGGTCCACTGTGTACTGCGACTATGATGTTGTCACTGTAGTTACTACCAGGGTCCACTGTATACTGCGACTATGATGTTGTCACTGTAGTTACTACCAGGGTCCACTGTGTACTGCGACTATGTTGTTGTCACTGTAGTTACTACCAGGGTCCACTGTGTACTGCGACTATGATGTTGTCACTGTAGTTACTACCATTGTCCACGGTGTACTGCGACTATGATGTTGTCACTGTAGTTACCACCAGGATCCACTGTGTACTGCGACTATGATGTTGTCACTGTAGTTACCACCAGGGTCCACTGTGTACTGCGACTATGATGTTGTCACTGTAGTTACCACCAGGGTCCACTGTGTACTGCGACTTTGATGTTGTCACTGTAGTTACCACCAGGGTCCACTGTGTACTGCGACTATGATGTTGTCACTGTAGTTACCACCAGGGTCCACTGTGTACTGCGACTATGATGTTGTCACTGTAGTTACCACCAGGGTCCACTGTGTACTGCGACTATGATGTTGTCACTGTAGTTACCACCAGGGTCCACTGTGTACTGCGACTATGATGTTGTCACTGTAGTTACCACCAGGGTCCACTGTGTACTGCAACTCTGATTTTGTCACTGTAGTTACTACCAGGGTCCGCTGTGTACTGCGACTATGATGTTGTCACTGTAGTTACCACCAAGGTCCACTGTGTACTGCGACTATGATGTTGTCACTGTAGTTACTACCAGGGTCCACTGTGTACTGCGACTATAATGTTGTCACTGTAGTTACCACCAGGGTCCACTGTGTACTGCGACTATGATGTTGTCACTGCAGTTACTACCAGGGTCCACTGTGTACTGCAACTCTGATGTTGCCGCTGTAGTTACTACCAGGGTCCACTGTGTACTGCAACTCTGATGTTGTCACTGTAGTTACTACCAGGGTCCACTGTGTACTGCAACTCTGATGTTGCCACTGTAGCTACCACCAGGGTCCACTGTGTACTGCAACTCTGATGTTGCCACTGTAGTTACTTCCAGGGTCCACTGTGTACTGCAACTCTGATGTTGTCACTGTAGTTACTACCAGGGTCCACTGTACAGGTACTACGACTATGATGTTGTCACTGTAGTTACCACCAGGGTCCACTGTGTACTGCAACTCTGATGTTGCCACTGTAGTTACTACCAGGGTCCACTGTGTACTGCAACTCTGATGTTGTCACTGTAGTTACTACCAGGGCCCACCGTGTGCTGCGGCTATGATGTTGTCACTGTAGTTACTACCAGGGTCCACCGTGTGCTGCGACTATGATGTTGTCACTGTAGTTACTACCAGGGTCCACTGTGTACTGCAACTCTGATGTTGCCACTGTAGTTACTACCAGGGTCCACTGTGTACTGCAACTCTGATATTGTCACTGTAGTTACTACCATGGCCCACCGTGTGCTGCGGCTATGATGTAGTCACTGTAGTTACTACCAGGGTCCACCGTGTGCTGCGACTATGATGTCACTGTAGTTACTACCAGGGTCCACCGTGTGCTGCGACTATGATGGTGTCACTGTAGTTACTACCAGGGTCCACCGTGTGCTGCGACTATGATGGTGTCACTGTAGTTACTACCAGGGTCCACTGTGTACTGCAACTCTGATGTTGCCACTGTAGTTACTACCAGGGTCCACCGTTTGCTGCGACTATAATGTTGTCACTGCAGTTACCACTTTGGTGCCCTGTGTAGTGTTGTTGTCACTGCAGTGCAGTTAGTACCAAGTACCACTGTATATTGAGACAGTATTCTGAGTAAGAGAGGCTGCGCCATTGTCTTCACGAGTAAGGAAGATTACTCCAATATACTGCTGAGTAAGGGAGGGTACTCCAGTATACTGCTGAGTAAGGGAGGGTGCTCCAGTATACTGCTGAGTAAGGGAGGGTACTCCAGTATACTGCTGAGTAAGGGAGGGTACTCCAGTATACTGCTGAGTAAGGGAGGGTACTCCAGTATACTGCTGAGTAAGGGAGGGTACTCCAGTATACTGCTGAGTAAGGGAGGGTACTCCAGTATACTGCTGAGTAAGGGAGGGTACTCCAGTATACTGCTGAGTAAGGGAGGGTACTCCAGTATACTGCTGAGTAAGGGAGGGTACTCCAGTATACTGCTGAGTAAGGGAAGGTACTCAATTTTCTTGCGTAATGTTGTGGTTAACGCAGTCTCTAAGTATATACATATGGAAATATACGCACCTCCAAGTGTATATGCACTGCTGCGCTGTGTATACACTTGAATGATAAATGTATACACTGCTTCTCTTTGTATACACATAAAGATGTGTATCCACTGCTGCTCTATGTATACACACGAAGATGTATATTCACAATGCTATTCTATGTATATATAATAAGATGTACATTTACTGCTGCTCTGTGTACACACATGATGTATATTCACAGCTGCTCTATGTATACACATTTATACACATCAATATGTATATTCACTGCCGCTCTATGTATACACATCAAGATGTATATTCACTGCTGCTCTATGTATACACATCAAGATATATATTCACTTCTGCTCTATGTATAGACATCAAGGTGTATATTCACTGCTGCTCTATGCATGCACATCAAGATGTATATTCACTGCTGCTCTATGTATACACATCAAGATGTTTATTCACTGCTGCTCTATGTATGCACATCAAGGTGTATATTCACTGCTGCTCTATGTATACACATCAAGATGTATATTCACTGCTGCTCTATGTATGCGCATCAAGATGTATATTCACTGCTGTTCTATGTATGCACATCAAGATGTATATTCACTGCTGCTCTATGTAAGCACATCAAGATGTATATTCACTGCTGCTCTATGTATGCACATCAAGATGTATATTCACTGCTGCTCTATGTATGCACATCAAGATGTATATTCACTGCTGCTCTATGTATGCACATCAAGATGTATATTCACTGCTGCTCTATGTAAGCACATCAAGATGTATATTCACTGCTGCTCTATGTATGCACATCAAGATGTATATTCACTGCTGCTCTATGTATGCACATCAAGATGTATATTCACTGCTGCTCTATGTATGCACATCAAGATGTATATTCACTGCTGCTCTATGTATGCACATCAAGATGTATATTCACTGCTGCTCTATGTATGCACATCAAGATGTATATTCACTGCTGCTCTATGTATGCACATCATGATGTATACACTCTTTAAAAAACATACACATTCTAGGTAAGAAATGCAACAAACAACTTTAAAATTATTCTGAAGACAACATATTGGTTGGCAGTTCTCCGAGACTTTCTGTTGTCTTTATCAGATGAAAACAAAACATGCATAGCCGGTGGTTCGCCTCCCGGTGGTTCAACACTCGGTGGTTCGCCTCCCGGTGGTTCAACACTCGGTGGTTCAACTCCCGGTGGTTCAACTCCCGATGGTTTGACGCCCAGTGGTTCATCTTCCAATTCCCAGGGGTTCAACTCCCACGTGTTTTAGTCGTAAAGGCTCTCCAATAAAAGGCTGCCAGAGTAAACGTCTTAAAAATCTCTTTGTTTCCTTAATACTGTGTTTTTAATATTATATTATACATTCCCGTCTTTGCCTCTATGGGTGACTCTTTTTTTTTTTGAGGTATCTATGGAGACAAATGTTTTCCGTGGAGGAAAAGTATAATGGTACCAACACTCTTACATGTATGTGAAGCTTGGGTTGTAAATGCTGCAGCGAGGAGGCGGCTGGAGGCAGTGATGTTGTGTCTAAGGGCAATGTGTGGTGTAAATATTATGCAGAGAATTCGTAGTGTGGAAATTAGGAGGTGTGGAGTTACTAAAAGTATTATTCAGAGGGCTGAAGAGGGGGCTGTTGAGGTGGTTTGGCTATTCAGAGAGGAGGAAAATAGGTTGATTTGGAGGGTGTAGTGGAGGGGTTGAGGGGTAGGGGCTGTCTTAGGAAAGGATGGGTGGAGGGGTAAAATTTGTTTTGTGTACAAGGGACTTGGACTTGCAGCAGGCATGTGTGAAGGTGTTAGATAGGAGTGAATGGAGACGAATGTTTTTTGAAAACAGGGTAATATTTTGTAAAAGGATTCAATTAAACCGGTTAATCGGACTTGAGTCCTGGAGGTGGGAGGTACAATGCCTGCACATTAAAGGACGGGTTTGGAATATTGGCTGTTTGGAGTGACATCTCAACTGTTATATCTGGACTCCTCTGCAAAGACAATGATTTCGTGTGAATGATGGTGAAAGTGTTTCTTTTCCTGGGTTACCCTGCCTCGGTGGTAGACGGCTAAAGTATTTATATGTGTATATATATATATATATATATATATATATATATATATATATATATATATATATATATATATATATATATATTTTTATATATATATATATATTATTTGAGTGCAGCTCTGGTCCAAAATATGAGGAATCATTACCATGGAAAAATTTACTTTTCCTTTGAGCAGTTCGAATATTTTTCTTGTCTTTCCACCACCCAGCATATTTTTTTATGTGAGGATTTATTTAGCTGGCACAATCATGTGTTCGTTAAAAAAATTAAGAGGTAATGAATCTTCTTCAGTTCCTCAGAATGTGAACTAGAGAGCTGAAAATGCTGCCGGTACACTTCCCCCTGGATGTCCACACTTTGGCGCTGGAACATACTGACGAGAGTAGATTCCGGTTCCTTAGGGAAGCCTCTTGAAGGTTTTATTTTTTCCAGGAGTCCAAGTATCTTCGATCCTTCTTGAGCTAATTGGTATAGATGCGTCAAGTGCCTCACGTTTGTTGAGAGTAATTTCTTCCCTGTAATCAGCAGTAGCGCCATCCCCTTCTTCTACAACAGATGTAGCTGTCAGCCAGAGTAGATACGCAAGCATTGTTCCACACTAGTTGTCTGTCACCCATTTAGGAAGAGACTGTGATCCCATCAGGGCAGTTAGCAAGAGTACCAGGACTGCCGGATGCTAGGAATCAGGTTTCTCTCTCTCTCAGTCAGGTGCCTAGCCGCATTCAGGATGCTCTTGATGATGTTGACTTCGTTGTCTTGTGTGTTAGCCAACCTAGGAAACCTGAACAGTTCAGAGACCATGTCAACCATATTGGCCGGATCGCGCCTGGCCGCTGATGTACCCATATAATCAGTGTGAACTGGGGCAGCAAGGCTCTCCGCCTTTCTGCCCCAGTTCCCGGAAGGCCAGCAAGTAAAGACGAGTGTCCATTGCTTAAATAATTAAATTTATTTAGACACAAGTCCATAAAAATACAATTATCATACATAGTGTAACTTATCCAGGATAACCCACAAAAGTCAGAGTGACTTATTTTCGCTAGAAAGATGCTGGAAGGTTAAAATGATGGCTCGGTCAACATAATAAAGATTGTAGAATTCCCGAAAGCCATCTAAGAAAACTGAGAATTAGATTTAGATATAACTAAAACACTTAAAAAAGAAAATCGTAGTAAATCGGCGGAGAAACTCTACAAAAGCAGTGTGTCTTTTTTATGCACTGAAGCGGAAGCGTTGAACTTGTAAGGGTCACACAGGACCTGAGGAATCGGGAGTAATTAGGTGTGATCCAAGGATGTGGAGGGTGGCTTTGATTCTCTGGATTAAGAGCCCTTCGCTAGCCCCGAAGAAACTCTCCTAGGGTGTCAAGAGCCGACAGGAAAACTAACAATAGCAAGCTGCGTAATTATCAAAAGCCGCGTTGGAACTACATTAAGACAACGGAATAAAAGTTGATTAAAAACTGTGAGCAAAAGTTTTCATCGCATCAGGACGGTCCAGAAACTCTTTGAGATTCAAAATCCACTTATATTATCAGTTCGAACTTAAGGAACAAACCTCTTCTTTCATCTTTTTAATTTCTCAATTATGTATTTTCAAATCTATATCAAGTTGGCCAGAAAGGTAAGAATTTTTTTGCATGTATATTGTGTGTATGAGAGAGAGAGAGAGAGAGAGAGAGAGAGAGAGAGAGAGAGAGAGAAAGCAAGTAAGACTGGCTTCTGGGGGCCAAGAATCATTAAAGCCTGAGTTGGTGCAGTGATTCAACCCTCGCCAGTCTAGCTTGGTGAGTGCGTAGCTATGCAAACACATGCACACATATTAGCCAAGTTACTAAAAATACCTTATATATATTCACCCTCACACCCCTTGACGTTTTTGAAGTGATTCCACACGTGGAAATGGAAAACAAGTTCTACAACTCTGACCCCCGTGGGCGAGTTTGTTTGCAAACAACACCTGACAGACCATCAACAACCATCCATGATACAGAAACAGTTGTGGAACAATAGGCAAACAATGCACACACATTTCTTACAACTATTACGAGACATTTTGAGACCATAGACATTATGAGACATTATTATGAGACACTGGAACAAGGCCAAATTGTAGACATTACTGTTCTCACAACTTACCTGGACGCGTGTACACACACGCACACTAGACGACTGCCTCAGTAAAGGTATGCTTTATCACCTGTATCGCTCAAGGTTACCCCGAGATATCGCAGGAGTCTTTCAGGACACAGCACTGCCTCTCTGCTGAGTCCTAGCGTCACCTTCAAGACACTTTACTACCTCTCACCAGAGCCATAACGTCACTCTTCACTGCCTCTCACCTGAACCATAGCGTCACCTTCAAGACACAGTGCTGCCTCTCACCTGAGCCATTGCGTCACCTTCCACACACACTACTGCCTCTCAGAAACCACCATTGATTTTATAATTGTCCATGACAGCTTCTCAGAAAATATTCGTGTGCTACAACAAGATCGACGAACAAAACTATGAGAGTGTGTCCACAAGTGTCCCCACTACCTGTACCCTGGCTACTGCCAGTGTCGTGGCTACTCTGCCTCGCCACCCCACTACCTGTGGAGGTACTACCTCATCCTGACGACTCACCAGAAGGCAAGAACAGTGTTGTATTTTATGTAAATACTTATTTGATTTCTATTACATTCACGCTTAGAAACACATTCTCTCTCTCTCTCTCTCTCTCTCTCTCTCTCTCTCTCTCTCTCTCTCTCTCTCTCTCTCTCTCTCTCTCTCTCTCTCTCTCTCTCTCTCTCTCTCTCTCTCTCACACACACACACACACACAGCAATAAGGGGACACAGTTGGAAGTTGAAGACACAGACGAATCACAGGGATGTTAGGAAGTATTTCTTCAGCCACAGAGTAGTCAGGAAGTGGAATAGTTTGGGAAGCGGTGTAGTGGAGGCAGGATCCATACATAGCCTTAAGCAGAGATATGATAAAGCTCACGGTTCAGGGAGAGTGACCTAGTAGCGACCAGTGAAGAGGCGGGGCCAGGAGCTTGGACTCGACCCCTGCAACCTCAACTAGGTAAGTACGCACACATACACATACACATATACACACACACATAAATCGTCAAGGAAGAGGATTAACATAAACACCTTTGCTTCGAATCTGTGGTCATTTTTTTCAATACAGTTATACGGCGTACAAGAAGCTTCAGTATCACCTCAGCGTTGTATGACTCTTCTTGGTATATCGTTTAAGTAGCTTCCATAATTATATTTATAATTAATATCTCCAGAATTCTCCATGGCGAAGTGGAAAAAAATTCTTCATAAACCATGCGCTTCGTAAGAGGCGACTAAAATGCCGGGAGCAAGGGGTTAGTAACCCCTTCTCCCGTATAAATTACTAAATTTAAAAAGATAAACTTTCGTTTTTCTTTTTAGGTTGCCCTCCCTCGGTAGGATACGGCCGGTTCTCTGAAAAAAAAAAATCTCCCGAGTTTTGACTAAATTGATTTTAGGCCGACAACTGACGGCCTAAAATCACAAAGTGTTAATCACTCTGTGATTAACACTTTGTGAACCCACTCTGGACTACAACAGGTCATTATCCGATTACATATTTTCCTGTCTGTCTCCCAAGTGGATTGATAAAACCCCTGGTGAGACAAACGTTTCCGTAACAAAGTTACCTAACACTGCACTAGTGTCTCTTTTATGCATCTGTCGGTATTGTATACCTTGTGAATGATATCAGATCTGTAGGCTGAGTATCGGACCAGCGAGATCAGCATATATGTCAAGGATCCTTGCTGGGCTGGCTACTGCCATCAGCTGCCACTGCTAAGTGCTGAGACATGGCTTTAGACAGAGATACAAGTGCTGGCTTGCTGTCTGTAATGGTTACAAGGAGGAGCCAGCAACCCAGTGGAGTAAACCCACCAAAATCTCGCACGTTTCGTTCCATCTTCAACTACTGTCAAGTCCGTCTAGGACGGACCGAAATATATTCATAAAGTTCCCCCTCCTAAGTGTGGATATATCCTGAACTGCTCGAAACCTCGTTATGGTGAGTTTGTTTTAATCAATGGAATAAACTAAAGGAGGTAAACAGTGTTACAAACCATTAAAATTATAAATAAAAGAGTATAAGATTGAATAATTACTGAAGATGGAACAGACAGAGCATAACGCTCCTCGTCTGACTAAACAGATGAATGCAAATAGGGCCATTACATATAAATATTGGAGCACATTAGATGAAGTGGTAGTGGAGACAAATACTATCCACAGTTTCCAGAGTAGGTATGACCAGGCTCTGGAGGCACTTTATTGCAAACATTTCGGTCCTGTGACGATTGGTCACATATCTGGAATAATGAAGACCCCAGGACCGAAACGTTTCCAATGAAATGTCCTAGCGTTCAGACACTTCAACTATTGGGAACATCTGGAAGCACTTGACTTGTACTCACTGGAACGTAGGGGAGAGATATATATCATAATCTACACTTGGAAAATCCTAGAAGGAATGGTCCCTAATCTACTCAGAAATCACTCCCTATGAAAGCAAAGGACTTGGCAGGCGGAGCAAAGTACTCCCAATGAAAAGTAGGGGCACCACTGGTACACTAAGAGAAAACACAATAAGTGTCCGGGGCCCAAGACTGTTCAACAGCCTCTCACCATGCATAAGGGGAATTACCAATAGGCCCCTGACTGCCTTCAAGAGGAAGCTGGAAAGATACTTAAAGTCGGTGCCAGATCAGCCGGGCTGTGGTTCATATGTTGGACTACGTGCGGCCAGCAGTAAGAGTCTGGTTGATCAGGCCCTGATCCACCGGGAGGCCCGGTCGTGGACCGGGCCGCAGGGGCTTTGATCACCGGAATACCCTCTAGGTAAACTCCAGGTAGTGTTTGGTTTCCGTGTCTATTTCGTACAAGCAGGTGAGTATTGCCAGACGACTTGAACTACGTGAATAAAACCTGGTGAGCATGAGTGTCTGAGTACTGCTTGATGAGGACAACTAGGTGAGTACATCACTGATAAATGTTTCTCTCAACAGAATTCTTCGACAAGTGTCAATCCTCGCTTCAGCTTTTCCTTGATCACGCACTCCAGCTACACCAGCAGCAGCAGCAGCAGGAGAAACAGCAACGGGTCGTGCAGCAGCAGCAGCAGCAGCAGCACATCAAACAAGCACAACAGAATATTACTGCCACCTGCTTGAGCTGGTGGGTCAAGCAACAAGTCAGTTCCAATCAACATGGGTTAAAGACAAGCTTCTCCGAGTGGGCTGGATAAGTAGGTTAATATAGTCTGTATATACATGCGCACACACACACACACACACACACACACACACACACACACACACACACACACACATACACACACACACACGAACACACACATACACACACACACACACACACACACACACACACACACACACACACACACACACACACACACACACACACACACACACACACACACACACACACGCACACACACACACACACACGCAAAACTAGGTGTACTAGAGAATGGAAAAGGTACAGAAGGCAGAGAACTCAGGAAAATAGATTAGCCGAAGAGCCAGAAACGAATATGCACAGATAGGAAGGGAGGCTCAGCGGCAATACGAAAATGACATAGCACCGAAAGTCAAGACTGACCCGAAGCTGTTGTACAGCCACATCAGGAGGAAAACAACAGTCAAGGACCAGGTAATCAGACTGAGGAAGGATGATAGGGAATTCACAAGAAACGAGATTTAAAGAAGTATTTACAGTGGAAACCAGTAGGACTCCAGGAAATCAGAGCAGAGGGGTGCACCAGCAAGTGCTGGATGAGGTACATATAACCAAGGAGGAGGTGAAGAAGCTGCTATGCGAACTTGACACCTCAAAGGCGGTGGGACCAGACAACATCTCTCCGTGGGTCTTTAAAGAGGGAGCAGAGATATTGTGTGTACCATTAACAAAGATCTTCAACACATCATTTGAAACTGGGCAACTCCCCGAGGTATGGAAGATGGCAAATGTAGTCCCAATTTTTAAAAAGGGAGACAGACATGAGGCACTAAACTACAGACCTGTAGCTGCATAGCCCTTGTGGCTTAGCGCTTCTTTTTTGATTATAATAATAATAATAATAATAATAATAATAATACAGACCTGTATCACTAACGTGTATAGTATGCAAAGTCATGGAGAAGATCATCAGGAGGAGAGTGGTGGAGCACCTGGAAAGAAACAAGTGTATAATTGACAACCAGCATGGTT
>NC_091310.1:31108006-31110506 GCF_038502225.1 Cherax quadricarinatus | reverse complement strand
TTGAGGTTCAGACATGTATGCGTGGAGCCCCAGACCGACATAATGAGACTAGTCACGAGGGAGCATTCACCAAATTCAACTTCAATAACAAAAACATAAAGTGGGACCAAGTAAACCAAGTCCTAACCGATATAAGTTGGAAAGATATACTAAGCAACACAGACCCCAACTTATGCCTAGAACAGATTAACTTGGTGGCAATCGATGTATGCACAAGGCTTATTCCTCTAAGAAAAAGGAGGAGTAGATGTAAAATAGAAAGAGACAGGCGCTCCCTTTACAGGCGACGGAAAAGAATAACAGAGCGGCTAAAAGAGGTCAATATATCTGAAATGCGTAGGGAGACACTGGTCAGAGAAATAGCAAGCATCGAACTTAAGCTAAAGGAATCTTATAGGAGTCAGGAATCGCGGGAAGAACTAAAAGCCAAAAATGAAATCGAAAGAAACCCAAAGTATTTCTTCTCCTATGCCAAATCAAAGTCGAGAACAACGTCCAGTATTGGGCCCCTACTTAAACAAGATGGGTCCTACACAGATGACAGCAAGGAAATGAGTGAGCTACTCAAGTCCCAATATGACTCAGTTTTTAGCAAGCCACTAACCAGACTGAGAGTCGAAGATCAAAATGAATTTTTTATGAGAGAGCCACAAAATTTGGTTAACACAAGCCTATCCGATGTTATCCTGACGCCAAATGACTTCGAACAGGCGATAAATGATATGCCCATTCTGCCCCAGGGCCAGACTCATGGAACTCCGTGTTCATCAAGAACTGCAAGAAGCCCCTATCAAGAGCCTTTTCCATCCTATGGAGAGGGAGCATGGACACGGGGGTCGTATCACAGTTACTAAAATCAACAGACATAGCCCCACTCCACAAAGGGGGCAGTAAAGCAACAGCAAAGAACTACAGACCGATAGCACTAACATCCCATATCATAAA
Source organism: Cherax quadricarinatus (assembly GCF_038502225.1). Classification (NCBI taxonomy): domain Eukaryota; kingdom Metazoa; phylum Arthropoda; class Malacostraca; order Decapoda; family Parastacidae; genus Cherax; species Cherax quadricarinatus. The sequence continues at coordinate 31,109,561 of NC_091310.1, read as the reverse complement.
AATCTTTGAAAGGGTCCTAAGAAGCAAGATCACCACCCATCTAGAAACCCATCAGTTACACAACCCAGGGCAACATGGGTTTAGAACAGGTCGCTCCTGTCTGTCTCAACTATTGGATCACTACGACAAGGTCCTAAATGCACTAGAAGACAAAAAGAATGCAGATGTAATATATACAGACTTTGAAAAAAGCCTTCGACAAGTGTGACCATGGCTTAATAGCGCACAAAATGCGTGCTAAAGAAATAACAGGAAAAGTCGGTCGATGGATCTATAATTTCCTCACTAACAGAACACAGAGAGCAGTCGTCAACAGAGTAAAGTCCGAGGCAGCTACGGTGAAAAGCTCTGTTCCACAAGGCACAGTACTCGCTCCCATCTTGTTCCTCATCCTCATATCCGACATAGACAAGGATGTCAGCCACAGCACCGTGTCTTCCTTTGCAGATGACACCCGAATCTGCATGACAGTGTCTTCCATTGCAGACACTGCAAGGCTCCAGGCGGACATCAACCAAATCTTTCAGTGGGCTGCAGAAAACAATATGAAGTTCAACGATGAGAAATTTCAATTACTCAGATATGGTAAACACGAGGAAATTAAATCTTCATCAGAGTACAAAACAAATTCTGGCCACAAAATAGAGCGAAACACCAACGTCAAAGACCTGGGAGTGATCATGTCGGAGGATCTCACCTTCAAGGACCATAACATTGTATCAATCGCATCTGCTAGAAAAATGACAGGATGGATAATGAGAACCTTCAAAACTATGGAGGCCAACCCCATGATGACACTCTTCAGGTCACTTGTTCTATCTAGGCTGGAATATTGCTGCACACTAACAGCACCTTTCAAGGCAGGTGAAATTGCTGACCTAGAAAATGTACAGAGAACCTTCACGGCGCGCATAACGGAGATAAAACACCTCAATTACTGGGAGCGCTTGAGGTTCCTAAACCTGTATTCCCTGGAACGCAGGCGGGAGAGATACATGATTATATACACCTGGAAAATCCTAGAGGGACTAGTACCGAACTTGCACACGAAAATCACTCACTACGAAAGCAAAAGACTTGGCAGACGATGCAACATCCCCCCAATGAAAAGCAGGGGTGTCACTAGCACGTTAAGAGACCATACAATAAGTGTCAGGGGCCCGAGACTGTTCAACTGCCTCCCAGCATACATAAGGGGGATTGGAATAAACCTTGGTAATAAATACCGACAAGTTGGTTTAGAAAGACACGTAAGCAAACACTATAACATATTTATTAGAAGTGATCAAGGTCCCAGGACCGAAACGTTTTCTAATAAATATGTTATAGTGTTTGCTTACGTGTCTTTCTAAACCATAAGGGGGATTACCAACAGACCCCTGGCAGTCTTCAAGCTGGCACTGGACAAGCACCTAAAGTCGGTTCCTGACCAGCCGGGCTGTGACTCGTACGTTGGTTTGCGTGCAGCCAGCAGCAACAGCCTGGTTGATCAGGCTCTGATCCACCAGGAGGCCTGGTCACAGACCGGGCCGCGGGGGCGTTGACCCCCGGAACT
>NC_091310.1:31095506-31098006 GCF_038502225.1 Cherax quadricarinatus | reverse complement strand
ATATCAGATGCCCTAAAAAAAAAGATTGATTTAAATGGAAAGAGACAAAATTAAAAAAAAATCGTAAGCAAACCAAATTCAACTAGAAATAAAAAAATTTAAATATTCTTAAATATAGAATTCCACTGGGATTTTTTTTTTCCAGGAATAACAAAGTAGTTCGACGAATAACACTCGTAAAAAAATATATCAAGTGGAAAAATATTCATAGGTGGAATTATACGAACTCGGGGAAAAAAATAGCCACACGAATGGAAAAAAATTTCCTCGGACGAAAAGAAAGAAAAATGGAAAATTTAATGAGCTACGAAGGGAATGGAAAAAAATTCGAAATGAAGCATTCAACAATGTTTTCTTTCTCATTCTAATGTGTTGAGAGAGACATAAGTGTGGTTGCTATCAGACCTGTGTTTGTGTGTGTGTTTGTGTGTGTGTTTGTGTGTGTGTTTGTGTTTGTGTGTGTGTGTGTGTGCGTGTGTGTGAGTGTTTGAGTGTGTGTGTGTGTGTGTGTGTGTGTTTGTGTTTGTGAGTGTGTGTTTGTCTGTGTGTGTGTGTGTGTTTGTGTGTGTGTGTTTGTGTTTGTGTGTGTGTGTTTGTGTGTGTGTTTGTGTGTGTGTGTTTGTCTGTGTGTGTGTGTGTGTGTTTATGTGTGTGTGTTTGTGTGTGTGTGTGTGTGTGTGTGTGTGTGTTTGTGTGTGTGTGTGTGTGTGTGTGTGTGTGTGTGTGTGTGTGTGTTTGTGTGTGTGTGTGTGTGTGTGTGTGTGTGTACTCACCTAGTTGTACTCACCTAGTTGAGGTTGCGGGGGTCGAGTCCGAGCTCCTGGCCCCGCCTCTTCACTGATCGCTACTAGGTCACTCTCCCTGAGCCGTGAGCTTTATCATACCTCTGCTTAAAGCTATGTATGGATCCTGCCTCCACTACATCGCTTCCCAAACTATTCCACTTACTGACTACTCTGTGGCTGAAGAAATACTTCCTAACATCCCTGTGATTCATCTGTGTCTTCAGCTTCCAACTGTGTCCCCTTGTTACTGTGTCCAATCTCTGGAACATCCTGTCTTTGTCCACCTTGTCAATTCCTCTCAGTATTTTGTATGTCGTTATCATGTCCCCCCTATCTCTCCTGTCCTCCAGTGTCGTCAGGTTGATTTCCCTTAACCTCTCCTCGTAGGACATACCTCTTAGCTCTGGGACTAGTCTTGTTGCAAACCTTTGCACTTTCTCTAGTTTCTTTACGTGCTTGGCTAGGTATGGGTTCCAAACTGGTGCCGCATACTCCAATATGGGCCTAACGTATACGGTGTACAGGGTCCTGAACGATTCCTTATTAAGATGTCGGAATGCTGTTCTGAGGTTTGCTAGGCGCCCATATGCTGCAGCAGTTATTTGGTTGATGTGCGCTTCAGGAGATGTGCCTGGTGTTATACTCACCCCAAGATCTTTTTCCTTGAGTGAGGTTTGTAGTCTCTGACCCCCTAGACTGTACTCCGTCTGCGGCCTTCTTTGCCCTTCCCCAATCTTCATGACTTTGCACTTGGTGGGATTGAACTCCAGGAGCCATTTGCTGGACCAGGTCTGCAGCCTGTCCAGATCCCTTTGTAGTTCTGCCTGGTCTTCGATCGAGTGTATTCTTCTCATCAACTTCACGTCATCTGCAAACAGGGACACCTCAGAGTCTATTCCTTCCGTCATGTCGTTCACAAATACCAGAAACAGCACTGGTCCTAGGACTGACCCCTGCGGGACCCCGCTGGTCACAGGTGCCCACTCTGACACCTCGCCACGTACCATGACTCGCTGCTGTCTTCCTGACAAGTATTCCCTGATCCATTGTAGTGCCTTCCCTGTTATCCCTGCTTGGTCCTCCAGTTTTTGCACCAATCTCTTGTGTGGAACTGTGTCAAACGCCTTCTTGCAGTCCAAGAAAATGCAATCCACCCACCCCTCTCTCTCTTGTCTTACTGCTGTCACCATGTCATAGAACTCCAGTAGGTTTGTGACACAGGATTTCCCGTCCCTGAAACCATGCTGGCTGCTGTTGATGAGATCATTCCTTTCTAGGTGTTCCACCACTCTTCTCCTGATAATCTTCTCCATGATTTTGCATACTATACATGTCAATGACACTGGTCTGTAGTTTAATGCTTCATGTCTGTCTCCTTTTTTAAAGATTGGGACTACATTTGCTGTCTTCCATGCCTCAGGCAATCTCCCTGTTTCGATAGATGTATTGAATATTGTTGTTAGGGGTACATATAGCGCCTCTGCTCCCTCTCTCAATACCCATGGGGAGATGTTATCTGGCCCCATTGCCTTTGAGGTATCTAGCTCACTCAGAAGCCTCTTCACTTCTTCCTCGGTTGTGTGCACTGTGTCCAGCACTTGGTGGTGTGCCCCACCTCTCCGTCTTTCTGGAGTCCCTTCTGTCTCCTCTGTGAACACTTCTTTGAATCTCTTGTTGAGTTCTTCACATACTTCACGGTCATTTCCTGTTGTCTC
>NC_091310.1:31078006-31088006 GCF_038502225.1 Cherax quadricarinatus | reverse complement strand
CAGCTCTGAGGAGCTGGATGAGATTTTCGCCTTATAATCGGTGATACGCACGTAACAACATGTACCGTATATATATATATTTATATATATATATATATTATATATATATACAGGTACAACATGTACCGTATATATATATATTTATATATATATATATATATATATATATATATATATATATATATCCTATCGTTCCCTTCACCTCCTCTCTATCTCTCTTTTTCTGTCATTCTCTTCTTTCCTTTCTTTCCTCCGCTCTCTTAATCCCCTCCCCTGTATTTTTCTCTTCCTCTTTTTTCCTCTCCTTCCTTTCTGTCTCTTTTTCCTTCTTTTATTCCCCCTCCCTTCTCTTACTCACTTCCCCCTCTAATTGTCTCATCCTCTTTCCTGTTGCTGTGTGGGAAAGCGGGGGGGATGGGGCGCAAATTATCCTCCCTTGGGTAAGTTTACCTTGTAGGGGAATGGGCAGTTTTTGCTCTTAAATATAAAGGGAAAGGGTTGATTTACCCTTTCAAGGAGGGGAAAGAGGAGGAGAGGGGAACTTGATCCTTTCTGGTAGGCAAACACTTCAATCTTACAGAGGAAGAGAGGGTAATTTGCCTCCCCCTTCCTCTTGCTTGGGACAGGGTTCGAAATTAACCTCCTTCCACCCACCCCTGTCACCTGCCTGGTCAGCTAGGTAAAAAAAAAGAGGGGGAGGGGGAGCCTGAATCTGCCTTATTTATCGCCTAATAAATAGCCAATACTCTGAGAGCATTACGTCTTGCCCGATTTACATTTCCGATCTACTATTCCCGATTTGCAATTCCCGATTTACCGTTCGTGATTTACGTGAATCTCGAAATTTGGAATTCTCTGCCGGTTCTTCCAGCAACCGGAATTATCTGTTAGTTGCCTGGGAATTAAATTTATGGTTCCTGGCCGGATCATAATACATTTTGTCCCAGAGGGCCTGTTTAATTTTGATAACATTATATTTGTTGTTATTATATATATATATATATATATATATATATATATATATATATATATATATATATATATATATATATATATATATATATATATATATATATATATATATATATATATATATATATATATATATGTATATATATATATATATATATATATGCAATAAGATCACAGTAAACAGGTGATTTTAAAATATGCAAAACAACCACTGTGAAAGAGTAGTGAAATTCCAAGCGCTTTCTTGGCTACTCACATTGTCAAGGAACTATGAAAGTAATACATCAAAGGAAGGAAATTAAAGGGCTTAGATCACACCTCACAGTCAACTCCCACAACAAAGAAACACCTGACGCGGGACAATACCGGACTCATAAGAAAAGAGGAACACTGCAGCAGGTCCGCTGGTCCAACTAGACAGGTCCTCACGACAACCCACCAACAAATCATTCTACCCAAGAAATAAGGTTTATTATTTGTCCAATGTATTATTAAACTCTAACCAAATTTTATTAATTATAAATTAATCTAATTTATACAAACCTAAGGAAATATTCATATTATTGTCAAAACTGCTTTTTATGAAACAAGGCATTTGATAGAGTTCCGCACCAAAGACTGTTGAAGAAAGTAGCAGCTCATGGCATTGGGGGAAGGGTGCTCTCGTGGATCGAATCATGGCTCACAGACAGGAAGCAAAGAGTGTCCATAAATGGGGTTAAATCCGAGTGGGGATCAGTAACAAGTGGCGTTCCACAGGGATCAGTCTTGGGCCCGTTGTTGTTTATAATATATATCAATGATCTTGATGAAGGAATTACTAGTGATATGAGCAAATTCGCCGATGACACGAAGATAGGTAGGATAATTGATTCAAACGTAGATGTTAGGGAACTTCAGGAGGATTTAGACAAACTCTACTCTTGGTCAGAAAAGTGGCAGATGCAGTTCAATGTAGATAAATGCAAGGTTCTGAAGCTCGGGAGTGTCCATAACCCTAGCACTTATAAGTTAAATAATGTAGAACTTAACCATACAGATTGCGAAAAGGACTTGGGGGTTATGGTAAGCAGCAACCTTAAACCAAGACAGCAATGCCTAAGCGTACGTAATAAGGCAAATAGATTACTGGGATTTATATCAAGAAGTGTAAGCAACAGAAGTCCAGAGGTCATACTGCAGCTTTATACATCATTAGTAAGGCCTCACCTAGATTATGCAGCTCAATTCTGGTCGCCATATTACAGAATGGACATAAATTCGTTAGAAAACATTCAGCGTAGGATGACTAAATTAATACATAGCATTAGAAATCTTCCATATGAAGAAAGATTGAAGACTCTTAAGTTACATTCACTTGTTAGACGAAGAATGAGGGGAGACCTGATCGAAGTGTATAAGTGGAAGATAGGTATTAATAAAGGGGATATTAACAAGGTCTTGAGGATATCTCTCCAAGAGAGAACCCGCAGTAATGGATTTAAATTAGATAAGTTTAGATTTAGAAAGGACATAGGAAAGTATTGGTTTGGAAATAGGGTAGTTGATGAGTGGAACAGTCTTCCTAGTTGGGTTATTGAGGCTAGGACTTTGGGTAGTTTCAAATTTAGGTTGGATAAGTACATGAGTGGGAGGGGTTGGATTTGAGTGGGAGCTTGTTTCTTGGGTGGCATTGAAAATAGGGCTGGTCAAATGTTTGTTAGTGGGATGAATTGTAAAGGACCTGCCTAGTATGGGCCAACAGGCCTGCTGCAGTGTTCCTCCTTTCTTATGTTCTTATGTTCTTATTCAATTATATTTCTGTCAACCATGGACTTGCTTGATACAACTTTCTCAACTTTTTGAAAATCAATTGGATGGTTAAAGTCTCTCACATGAATAAATAGAGCATTGGAATCTTGTCCAGTTCTAATGCTATATTTATGTTGTTTTAATCTAAGTTCGAGACTTTTACCAGTTTGACCGAAATAAACTTTATCGCAAATTTGACAAGGAATCTATAAGATTCCTTGTAAAATTTGCGTAAGCTCTCTCAGATAGTCCAAGAAATATACATAATCAAAAGTCAGTCCCTCAAACTACGATATACCCTGAATGGGTTGTTTAAGTAAGGAGAGTGCGAGACTGCAGTTGCAGAGAAACCTCTGTTGCCTCAGTACTGCGTTTTCTGAGGCATATTAGATATCGAAGGAGACACTTGTGCAACATTTAGGAATCTTTATGATGGAAACGTTTCGCCAGCCAGTGGCTTCTTCAGTTCAAAACAGAGAAAAACGGTGGAAGGTGGTAATGAGTTTGAGGTAATCAGTCCCTCAGCCTGGAGGGGATGTGTTCAATCCATCAGTCTTGAGAAGAATACACCATATGCTCGGAGAAGTGACTTATATACTTCACACAGTATATAATCATTTTCCCAGCACATATATTGTATTTTTCTCAACAGTAATCATCTGGACACATCAACTCCAGGCTGAGGGACTGATTACCTCAAGCATCCACAGTGTGCAGGGATATCCATGGTTTTCAGAGTTTAATCTCTTCGATGTTGCTGCCATGATAGCGACCTCTTCAGATATGAGAGGATTCTTATTCAAGTGACAACACCCATCCTCTTGTATCTGAGAATTTCGCAATTTAAGTACTTGAAAAAAATATATAAAAATGGGGGCTGTATTGAGAGTAAATGGGTAGCCAAAATTGGGAAGGAATGAGAGAAAATAGAAAATGGAATCCGCTGTTAAAAAAAAATCTACAGCAATTTCTAAAATGGAATTGGAGGGGAGGGAGAAGGTGATAAACAGGGTGAAGGGGAGGAAACGGCGAGAGGGGTCATAAATGGGGGAGAGGGGGGATGGGAAATGGGAGAAAAGGAGAGGGGTAATAAATTTTATTAAAGGGATAGATTTGGAAGATAATGTTTTCATATATATTCACCCCCGAACAGCATATATTGCCGGGTGTGTCGATAGTAAACCGTTATAGGGCCGTTGTAGACCGTTATAGGACCGTTGTAGACCGTTGTACCCGCCGAGACAGGCAGCTCCCGCCGTTGTAGCGCTAGTACATTACTTGGAAATTTATCGGGTCATGTTAATTGGCGAATCTTTTTTAAACGAGTGCGCTGAATTAATGTCCCAATTTGCATAACTAGGCGTGAGTTATTTCCCGACAATATTTGTCTGTATGCTCTCGAAAAGCAAGCAAGCAAGCAGCCGTAATGAGTGAAGCGGCGCCAGGAATGACAGCACCGACAACAGCAGCGGCAGGAGGGAATACAGAGGCAGCAGTAGCAGCACTAGGAACACTAGCACTAGCACCACCAGTACCACCACCACTAGCACCGCTAGTACCATCACTAGCATCATAAGTACTAACACCACCAGCACTTGCATCACCTGCGCTTGCATCACATGCACTTGCATCACCAGCACTAACACTACCAGCACTAGCGCCACTAGCACTAGCACCACCATCACCACTATCACCACCATCACCACTAGCACCACCATCACCACTAGCACCAACACCGCTAGCACCACTAGCAACACCAGCACTAGCACCACAACCACTAGCACCACCACCACTAGCACCACCACCACTAGCATCACCAGCACTAACACTACCAGCACTAGCGCCACTAGCACTAGCACCACCATCACCCCCACTATCACCACCATCACCACTAGCACCACCACCACTAGCACCACTAGCAACACCAGCACTAGCACTAATACCATTAACATCACCACCATTAGCATCACCACCACTTGCACCACTACCATTAGCACCACCAGTACTAACACAACCAGTACTTGCACCACTAGCAATAGCCCCACTACCAGTAACAGCACCAGCACTAGCACCACCACCACCACCACTAGCTCTACCAGTACTAGCAACACTAGTAATGGCACCGCCAGCATTAATACCACCAGAACTAGCACCACCAGCACTAGCACAACCAGTACTAGCAGCCAAGCACTAGCACAACCAGTACTAGCCCCCACCAGCACTAGCACCATCAGCACTAGCGCAACCAGCATTATATCCACCAGCATTATCAACACCCGGCCGGGATTGAACCCGCGGTCATTGAGTCTCAAAACTCCAGCCCGTCGCGTTAGCCACTAGACCAGCTAGCCACAATAAGATTCATCCAACTAGGTATATTTCTACACCATAGGAAAGTTAGCACAGGCACCTCTGTGACCACAAATGCAAGTTTTTACAGACGAATCTCCAGCTAGCGTGGCCGTGACGAACTCTAGCTCAAGTCCCTTCACTGCCGTCAACATGACTTAAGAAATCGTAATGACACGCTAGCTGGAGATTCGTCTGTAAAAACTTGCATTTGTGGTCACAGAGGTGCCTGTGCTAACTTTCCTATGGTGTAGAAATATACCTAGTTGGATGAATCTTATTGTGGCTAGCTGGTCTAGTGGCTAACGCGACGGGCTGGAGTTTTGAGACTCTATGACCGCGGGTTCAATCCCGGCCGGGGGTATGGTTTATTTGCAATCGTGTCATTACGATTTCTTAAGTCATGTTGACGGCAGTGAAGGGACTTGAGCTAGAGTTCGTCACGGCCACGCTAGCTGGAGATTCGTCTGTAAAAACTTGCATTTGTGGTCACAGAGGTGCCTGTGCTAACTTTCCTATGGTGTAGAAATATACCTAGTTGGATGAATCTTATTGTGGCTAGCTGGTCTAGTGGCTAACGCGACGGGCTGGAGTTTTGAGACTCTATGACCGCGGGTTCAATCCCGGCCGGGGGTATGGTTTATTTGCAATCGTGTCATTACGATTTCTTAAGTCATTATCAACACCAACGCTAGCACCACCACCACTAGCACCACGACAACTAGCACCACCACCACCATCACGACCTGCACTATCACCACCAGCACTATCACCACCGGCACTAACACCACCACCACTAGCACCACCATCACCACAAGCACCACCGCTACTAACACCACCAATAGCAAAAACAGAAAACATTGGCAGTGCTCAGGTGTAAGCTGTCAACACTTGCTACTAATTGAACTGTTAACGAACCGGCCATCTGTCCAACAAAAACATGAACACAAGCTGATCCTCAGGGGATCCACAGGATCCCCCGAGGATTTAGAGAACCTTCACAGGATCCTGAGCACCACTATAGCACTGAAGGAACTCCAGATGCTTGATATGAAAGTGGATTGAGCCCCTGTTATCCATAGTGCTCTTAAGAGAACGTGTGTATGTGTGTGTGTGTGTGTGTGTGTGTGTGTGTGTGTGTGTGTGTGTGTAAGCAAAAAATATACCTCCAAAATTTAATTAAAACTAATGAACTAATATACGTACTAACTTTTTAACTGAGCTCGTGGATCATCCTACCCTTCGGGAGCTACCATTAAGACTGAGGGTGATGGGGGTGGAGAATATGGTGCCATTTCTTAAGTGGAGGTCCTCCTTATCTGAGGCATTAAGGGAGGTGGTAGAGGCACGAGGGAGAGAGAACTGGCCGCAGGGAGCACTTGTAGATGAGAAAGAAAGGGTACCTCTGGAAGCCCTTACTTGTGACTCTTCAGGGAACAATTTTGGGTAGACCTTTTGGAAGCACAGGTGGGAAAGGGACATACGGAGACTCTTTCATAAGAAACCTAATGAATTTAATGTTAGTCCTGTGTTATACGTCGTGTATAATTAAGCTGCTTGAAGGTTTTTGACCTGTAGGAAACACCCAAAGCATGTGTATATATCTCAAATTTCCTTGCCACCATTTTTAACCACTTCCACGACATCCGGTGAGCTAGTGAAAAAATTCTTCCAGACGACCTGAATGATTTATCAACTTCAAATCACAGAACGGATGATGGCTTGAACCCATGGTAGTGCACTCACTTGCTGTTGTTTCATACTCCACCCGTTCCCTGATTTGTTTTGCAGTCGTGTAATTACGATTTCGTGAGTTATCAGTTTCACTAGTAGCATTACTGTGTGGTACACTAACACGGCTTCAGCATTAAACTCAGCTGCAGTGCTGCCCTCCAAACATTCCAGCTGGGACTACTGTAGTACATGCTGCGGGACCTGTAGCATATAGGAACATAAGAAGAAAGAAGGAACACTGCAACAGGCCTATTGACCTATGCGAGGCAGGTCTAATTCTCCCACCGGCTTAAGCTCACTGACCTAGTGACCTTAAGCTCACTGACCGTCTGACCTCACTGACCTAGTGAGATCAGATACTTCACTTAAGGGAGGAGCACGGCATCCAACCTAGTAGCACAAACTAGTTAGGTCCAACTCACACCCACCAACACCAACTCATGTATTCATTCAACCTATTTTTAAAATTACACAACGTCTTAGCTTCTATGACGGTACTCGGGAGTTTGTTCCACTCATCCACAACTCTGTTACCAAACCAGTGCTTTCCTATATCCTTCCTGAATCTCAATTTTTCCAATTTAAAACCATTGCTGCGAGTCCTGTCTAGGCTAGATATTTGTAGCACGCCATTTACATCACCTTTATTAATTCCTGTTTTCCATTTATACACCTCACTCATATCCTCCCTAATTCAACGCCTTTCTAAAGAGTGCAGATTCAGGGCCCTCAGTCTATTCTCAAAGGGAAGATTTCTGATACATGGGATCAACTTTGTCATCCTCCTCTGTACGTTTTCCAGTGCATTTATATCCATTCTGTAATATGGTGACCAGAACTGTGCAGCATTATCTAAATGAGGCCTAACCAAGGATATATAGAGTTGAAGAACAAACTGAGGACTTCTCTTATTAATGCTTCCTCAGCGACTGGTTTGCAGGCTTATCGCCACTACTACAGACCCAAAGGTTACCACAATCCTGTTCAAAGTCATAGTGCAGTGAGCGATCTCATCCAGCTTCTGAGAAGCTGGATGAGATTCATTATTTGTTATAAAATTTTGATTTATACATGTTTCTTATAGTAAATCCTTAGACAAAATATAAAAAGGGGTGATAGTTGATACTATTATTATTATTATTAACATGTTCTGGTTTCAGGCTCTAGTTTGCTTGGTAACAACATTGGAAGGTTCTAGTGCCGGGTTTTAGATTTACTTATCAACACCTATTTAAGGTTCTAGTTTCAGTCTCTAGATTTGTTTAGCAACAATATAAGGTCCGGCGACAAACTGAAATCACATCAGTTTACTGAAGCTTTTGGTCGTCTGACCGAGGCCTTCCACTGGCTTGCCCGTCTCACAATCTTAAAAATTAATCTCTACACAGAGGCAAACACCTGAAGCTAATAATTATGAAATTATTTACTTCTTACTGTGAAAAAAAATTTCCATTAAATAATTTACAATACTCAGAAAATTGTGAAATAATTTCTGTTTAGAAATATTGACAGTAAATATATTTGTTTTGTTACACATGTGTCTCATATAACGAAGTAATTTATGTAACACAATTTTTAGCGTAATTTTTATGCCAAAAAAATATTTAGTTTGTTTGCGAAATTTTAAGTGATAAGCGTTGCTTCCATCCAAAGGTAATTAATATAAGTTCAATTACGTTATAATTAACTGTTATTAAGGTTATATTATTTGAAGTTGATCAGTTTATGCGTATTTTAATAAGTGTTTCCAGTGGTGTGAGTGAGTGGTATGACATCAAGATAGCACTTTGATGTACCGTCATTCATTTTCATATTCTGAAGATGGGAGAAGCAGCATCCGAAAAGTTAAAAATCATGTATAACATAACCTGGATATTCCGAGATGATGTTTTTGGCAGCTTGATCATAATTTAAAAAAAAAGCTTCGTTTTCCACGTGAAACCATAAGTGAGCATCCTTATATATATATATATATATATATATATATATATATATATATATATATATATATATATATATATATATATATATATATATATATATATATATATATGCAAAACAACCACTCTGAAAGAATAGAGAATTTCCAAGCGCTTTCGTGACTACTCACATTATCAAGGAACTATGAAAGTGAAGCATCCAAGGAAGTTATATAAGGGGTCGGCCAGCACCTCACTATCAGATCCCACAACGGTTAAACACGTGACGCGCGGCGAGCCAACTTGGATAGGTCCCTCGCAAAACTCACCCCCAAGCTATTTATTTGTCCAGTGTATTATTAAATTCTACCCAAATTCTATTAATTATAAATGGATCTAATTTATATAAACCAAAGGAAATATTCATATTATTGTCAAAACTGCTTTTTATGAAACAAGATTCAATTATATTCCTGTCGACCATGGACTTGCTTGATACTACTTTCTCAACTTTTTGAAAATCAATTGGATGGTTAAAATCTCTAACATGAATAAATAGAGCATTGGAATCTTGTCCAGTTCTAATGCTATATTTATGTTGTTTTAATCTTAGTTCGAGATTTTTACCAGTTTGACCGTAATAAACTTTATCGCAAATTTTACAAGGAATCTTATAGACACATCCATCAGCATTTTGGGGGGAATTCTTAATCAAAAGTTTTTTTACTGTATCAAGATTTTTGAATACAACTTTAATATTAAAAGTCTTAAGAAGAGAAGGCATATCAACCAAGTTTTCATGGTAAGGGAGAACCAACATATTTATAGCTGAATAAGGCTGGTTGCCCTTTTTTGGATTATAAAAAGTGTTCCTAGCAACTTTAAAAGATTTATCAATTACATTTCTTGGGTATTTTAAATCATTACCTATTTCATAAATTTTGGATATTTCCTCATCTATGAACTCAGGACTACAAATTCGTAAAGCTCTCAAAAACATTGATGAGAAAACAGACAGTTTGACTCTATCTTGATGCGAGGAATAATAGTGGACATAGGAACAGTTATTTGTAGGTTTTCTGTAAATTTTAAATTTGAATTCATTATTACCCTTAATAATTAAAACATCTAGAAAAGGCAATGAGTTATTTTCTTCAAACTCAACAGTAAAGTTTATAGAATGGGCTAAGCTATTTAATTTTCCAAGAAAATGGTGTATATCTACATTTTTGGGC
>NC_091310.1:31060506-31073006 GCF_038502225.1 Cherax quadricarinatus | reverse complement strand
GCAATATCTGGTGTACCAGGGACAATATTTGGTGTACCAGGGGCAATATCTGGTGTACCAGGGACAATATTTGGTGTACCAAGGGCAATATCTGGTGTACCAGGGACAATATTTGGTGTACCAGGGGCAATATCTGGTGTACCAGGGGCAATACCTGGTGTACCAAGGGCAATATCTGGTGTACTACTAGGGGAAATACCTGGTGTACCAGGGATTGAAATTAAATTAAACCAGGGGATGAGACTGTTTTGATAGAGGAAAGCTGAGAACGTGTTAGTGCGTATGTTTGTGTTCACTCTCTCTCTCTCTCTCTCTCTCTCTCTCTCTCTCTCTCTCTCTCTCTCTCATTATGGTACTAAATCATTCACTGCTGTAAATTAACGTAGTAATGAATGGTGTTCAAACAACATTCTGACTGCAGGTTTGTTTATCTCTTTCGCAAAGTTATTCCCAATTAAAAGTTAAGCTCTCTAATTGCGAGTGTGAATTACGATACCTGCCCAGATTTTGTCCAGGGGGCAAAGAGAAAGTGTCCACAGATTCTGTCCAGAAGGCATGGAGAAAGTGTCCACTTATTTTGTCCAGGAGGCAAGGAGAATGTGTCCACAGATTTTTCTCCAGGCGGCAAGGGGAAAATGTCCACAGATTTTGTTCATGTCAGAAGTATTTTCAGAATGCTCACGATTTGAAGCCATTGGTTTATAACAGATTTTAACATAATTCGTGAATGTGTAAAGGCGCCTGGGTACAACTGGCTACAGCTGGGTACAACTGGCTACAGCTGGGTACAAGTGTTCATTATACTTTTCCTCATTCCTATATTTGCTTCTCCTTTGCTTCCATCCCTCTCTGCCTTCCCTCTTCCCTCTTTGCCTTCTTCTGTCCCTCTCATCTTCTTCTTTCTTCATTTCAATGTTTCCTTCGCAGTATTCCTTTACACTTCCTTCCCTTCAGTGAATCAATCATTATAATTGGGCACACCCGGCATGTACAATGTCGTTAACTAAGCGATCTTGTAAACATACGGTCTGTTGATAACATAAATAATAATAATAATAATAATAATAATAATAATAATAATAATAATAATAATAATAATAATAATAATAATAATAATAATAATAACAGTTTTAGAGTTAATAAAATTATGCTAGTAAGAAAATCTTCTTGACTCGCCGGTACTCTCCAGTCCTGGGTCTTTTCCAGATGGTGACCCGGCCTTGACTGCCTGTCTTGGGAGTGTCTAAGACCTTTGTCTCCCATGGAAGGAGGTACAAGTACATCCTCGTCTTCTGGGACCAATTGTCCCCAGGCC
The DNA here is from genome assembly GCF_038502225.1 of Cherax quadricarinatus. Classification (NCBI taxonomy): domain Eukaryota; kingdom Metazoa; phylum Arthropoda; class Malacostraca; order Decapoda; family Parastacidae; genus Cherax; species Cherax quadricarinatus. The sequence goes on along the minus strand of NC_091310.1, from coordinate 31,071,691 downwards.
TAGCCCCATTCCCCGCTTTCACGGGGCTCGTAGGGAGAAGCTAGGACTCTGGTCTGCCATCTTCCCTGCCCCAGGAGGGCTCGTGGGAGCGACAGTCTTGTAGGCTGCAGTCGGTAGCAAGCTCGGGCAACAAGAAAATAATAATAATAATAGTATTATTAATAATAATAATAATAATAATAATAATAATAATAATAATAATAATAATAATAATAATAATAAAAATAATAACAATAATGAAAATTAAAATGGAAATAATAATTATAGTATGTCAAAATTATGTCACTAAGAAAATAATAATAATTAAATGTTAATCAAATTATGTTAACAAGAGAATAATAATAATAGTAATAATAATAATTAAAAGAGAAATAATAATAATGACAATTAAAATATAATAATAATAATAATAATAATAATAATAATAATAATAATAATAATAATAATAATAATAATAATAATAATAATAATAATAATAATAATAATAATAATAATAATAATAATAATAATAATAATAATAATAATATTAAAGTACTACTACTACTACTACTACTACTACTACTACTACTACTAATAATAATAATAATAATAATAATAATAATAATAATAATAATAATAATAATAATAAAGTACTATTACTACTACTACTACTACTATTAATAATAATAATAATAATAATAATAATAATAATAATAATAATAATAATAATAACAAAAGCATTGTAATTAAGGATAAAGCTTCTGCGTGTTAATTACGATTTGAAACTTTTAATTAAATATATAACCGAGTCATTAAGTAGTGTGGCGAGCATGGAAGTTGATTAACAGAACAGCCTCATTAACGGTAAGGTAATTTACCCGTTGAGCGGACGAGACCAAACAGGGATTTAACAACGCTGCCCCAACTGTTGGAAACATTTGAATGTTCAGAGGTACTGTAAAGGTCGTTGTCTATGTGGAGAGTTATATATCTATCTGCTATATACATATTTGGTTTAAAACCTACCTGCGATAGTTATTTATGATACTGTATTACATATATATATATATATATATATATATATATATATATATATATATATATATATATATATATATATATATATATATATATATATATATATATATATATATATATATATATATATATATATATATATATATATATATATATATATATATATATATATATATATATATATATATATATATATATATTGAAAGAATTAAGAGTAAGACGGAGAATAGGATAGCAGATGAACAAGGAGGCTTTAGGAAAGGTAGGGGGCGTGTTGACCAGGTGTTTACAGTGAAACGCATAAGTGAACAGTATTTAGATAAGGCTAAAGAGGTCTTTGTGACATTTATGGATTTGGAAAAGGCGTATGACAGGGTGGATAGGGGGGCAATGTGGCAGATGTTGCAGGTGTATGGTGTAGGAGGTAGGTTACTGAAAGCAGTGAAGAGTTTTTACGAGGATAGTGAGGCTCAAGTTAGAGTATGTAGGAAAGAGGGAAATTATTTCCCAGTAAAAGTAGGCCTTAGACAAGGATGTGTGATGTCACCGTGGTTGTTTAATATATTTATAGATGGGGTTGTAAGAGAAGTAAATGCGAGGGTCTTGGCAAGAGGCGTGGAGTTAAAAGATAAAGAATCACACATAAAGTGGGAGTTGTCACAGTTGCTCTTTGCTGATGACACTGTGCTCTTGGGAGATTCTGAAGAGAAGTTGCAGAGATTGGTGGATGAATTTGGTAGGGTGTGCAAAAGAAGAAAATTAAAAGTGAATACAGGAAAGAGTAAGGTTATGAGGATAACAAAAAGACTAGGTGATGAAAGATTGGATATCAGATTGGAGGGAGAGAGTATGGAGGAGGTGAATGTATTCAGATATTTGGGAGTGGACGTGTCAGCGGATGGGTCTATGAAAGATGAGGTGAATCATAGAATTGATGAGGGGAAAAGGGTGAGTGGTGCACTTAGGAGTCTGTGGAGACAAAGAACTTTGTCCTTGGAGGCAAAGAGGGGAATGTATGAGAGTATAGTTTTACCAACGCTCTTATATGGGTGTGAACCATGGGTGATGAATGTTGCAGCGAGGAGAAGGCTGGAGGCAGTGGAGATGTCATGTCTGAGGGCAATGTGTGGTGTGAATATAATGCAGAGAATTCGTAGTTTGGAAGTTAGGAGGAGGTGCAGGATTACCAAAACTGTTGTCCAGATGGCTGAGGAAGGGTTGTTGAGGTGGTTTGGACATGTAGAGAGAATGGAGCGAAACAGAGTGACTTCAAGAGTGTATCAGTCTGTAGTGGAAGGAAGGCGGGGTAGGGGTCGGCCTAGGAAAGGTTGGAGTGAGGGGGTAAAGGAGGTTTCGTGTGCTAGGGGCTTGGACTTCCAGCAGGCATGCGTGAGCGTGTTTGATAGGAGTGAATGGAGACAAATGGTTTTTAATACTTGACGTGCTGTTGGAGTGTGAGCAAAGTAACATTTATGAAGGGGTTCAGGGAAACCGACAAACCGGACTTGAGTCCTGGAGATGGGAAGTACAGTGCCTGCACACTGAAGGAGGGGTGTTAATGTTGCAGTTTAAAAACTGTAGTGTAAAGCACCCTTCTGGCAAGACAGTGATGGAGTGAATGATGGTGAAAGTTTTTCTTTTTCGGGCCACCCTGCCTTGGTGGGAATCGGCCGGTGTGATAATAGAGAAATAATATATATTATATATATATATATATATATATATATATATATATATATATATATATATATATATATATATATATATATTGTGGAAAATACTGTATATATTTTCCAGAAATATAGTACTTATATGTAAATAGATGGCCATACTGTATTTAATAAAATTTATGTTATCGAAAACGGGAAGCTGTGCCTGCGCAGGACAGGACTCGCCATTTATTTATTTATTTATTTATTTATTTCCAATTTGTGCACACATACAGAGGTACAAAAAAAATACAGATAAGAGCAGTATGCCAAAGCCACTTATACTATGCATAGCATTACGGGCTGGCTTAAAATTAACTTAAGATTAACTAAGCAATGATTATTATTATTATTATAATCAAAAAGAAGCGCTAAGCCACAAGGACTATACAGCGCTGCTACTAAGCAATGATGAAATCAGTGATAAAACATTAATGTAAACAGATAACTATAAAGCACAAGTGAGTATTACAAAGACAGGTCATATGGTTGCATTCAGTTAGGTAGTGATTCTGTTTGGTAGTGTATTTAAAAAATAATAAAGTTAGATTGGGTTTTAGGTTTAACATTTATGTGATATAATTGTGAGAAACATTTAAGATATACAATTTATAATGTTCAGTTATTCAGTATTTATTTGGTTTTGGGTGAGTAAGTAATCTTTGAGAAGAGACTTGAATTTATAAACAGGTTGTGTTTCTTTTATATTTACAGGTAATGAATTCCAGATTTTAGGGCCTTTTATGTGCATTGAGTTTTTGCAGTGTGAGATGGACACGAGGAACATCAAAGAGTGATCTGTGCCTTGTGTTATGGTCATGTGTTCTGTTGAGGTTGGCAAGGAGATGTTTGAGGGGAGGGTTAATATCAGAGTTAAGTGTTCTATGTATGTAATAGGTGCAGTAATAAGTATGGATGTTTTGTATGGTGAGTAGGTTTAGTGTATTGAATATTGGTGGAGTGTGCTGCCTGTAGTGAGAATTTGTTATCATTCTAACTGCAGCCTTTTGTTGGGTAATTAGTGGTCTGAGATGGTTAATTGTTGTTGAGCCCCATGCACAAATTCCATAGGTGAGATAGGGGTAAATAAGAGAGTGATATAGGGCCAGGAGGGCTGACTGTGGAACATAGTACCGTATCTTCGATAGTATGCCTACAGTCTTGGAAATTTTCTTAGAAATTTGATGTATATGTGTATGAAATTTGAGTCTATTATCAAGGTGGATTCCTAAGAATTTTCCCTCTGTTAGTTTTGTGATAGGTGATCCATTTATCATTATGTTAAGAGGGACATCTGTAGCTCTGTTACCAAACTGAATGAAGTAGGTTTTGTCAATGTTTAGTGTAAGTTTGTTAGTCCTCATCCAGGTAGATATTTTCTGTAATTCGGTATTTACAGTATTGGCTAGCGTGACTGGGCTCGGGTGAGAGAAGACGTATGTAGTGTCATCTGCAAATAGTGTGGGTTTGAGTAATTGCGAAGCATTTGGAAGGTCATTTATGTATAGGAGAAAGAGAAGAGGGCCAAGGACACTTCCCTGTGGGACACCAACTGTAATTGGTTGTGCAGAAGAGTTTGCCCCATTTGCGTACACATATTGGCTTCTGTTGCTGAGGTAAGACTTGAGGTAGTTGAGGGAGTGCCCTCTTATACCATAGTGTGACAATTTTACGTGGAGCAAGTCATGGTCAACTGTATCAAAAGCTTTACGTAAGTCAATGAAGATCCCCAGTGGGACTTCTTTTTTCTCTATTGCAGTGTATATATGTTCTAGCATGTGTATAATAGCATCATTAGTATTTTTATTAGGCCTGAATCCAAATTGGCAGGGGTTGAGTATGTTTTGGGAGATAAGGTAGGAGTAGATTCGTTTATGAATTAATTTTTCGAAGATTTTTGAGAGAGGGTGTAAGTTGGATATTGGCCTATAGTTATTCAACTCTGTTTGGTCTCCTCCTTTGTGGATCGGGGTGACCCTTGCTATTTTGAGTACTGTAGGGAAGGTGGAGGATTCAATGGATTTGTTAAAGAGTGTTGCAATGATTGGTGATAGCACTTGTGACACTTTTTTGTATATAAGGGGTGGTAAGGTATTTAAATCTCCTGCCTTGTTTTTTAGTGCGTTGATAATAAGGGAGACTTCGTATGGGTTAGTCGGAGCTAGGAACAGTGTGTTCGGGTAGTTGCCGGTGAGGTAGTCATTTGGTGGGGTATCTGAGCTTGGGATTTTATTGGCAAGGTTTTGTCCTATAGTGGAGAAGAAATCATTGAGTCTGTTTGCTGTTTCTGTTGGTGGGAGTTGGGGTTCATCTGTTTTTGCTAATTTTATTTCGCTATTTCGTGATATCTTTTTTGTTCCCAGAATTTCTGATAGGGTTTTCCAGGTCTTTTTTATATCACCTCGTAAGTTGGATAATCTGTTCTCATAATACAATTTTTTTGCCCTTCTTATCAGGCTGGTTAGGATTGACGAGTAACGTTTTGTTTGGTCTCTGGTTATGTGACCCATTCTGTACTGTTTTTCATATTGGTGTTTTGTATTTATGGATTTGAGAATGCTGGGTGTTAGCCAGGGACTGTTCAGTCTCTTTGCTGTCATCTGTTTAGTTTTTTTAGGGCAGTGCTTGTTATAGAGGTATTGGGTTTTTTTTAGAAAATTATTAATACATTGTTTGTTTTGAATTGAGTAACAGACGTTGTGAATAATGGGAAGAATTTTTCGTGCTATAGAGGTTAAAATTGGGCTGACACCTCTCAAATAGGAGGCAAAATTGTTGGATGTGCATTCCTGTATAATTTGAGTATCAGGAGACTGGAAAAGACAGCTCCAGGAACCTCAGATAAGTCTGTTTATGTTTAATTCTGGCCAGTAATTTCATAAATTTAGACAGTGAGGTTTTCTGTACATGACACATTAATCTCCAGTCAAATTGGTGAGTGATATTAAGATATATTTTCCTTCTGTTATGTATATGTGTATATATATAATCATTTTTTAATTTTAATATACAGTCCACAAACTTATATATTTACCAACATTCCTGATGATATATATTTCGTTTGTAATTAATAGGTCCAGAGCAACTTGTGGATATGACAGTGGTAGGTATCGAAGGGGGACATTTTTGCGACCAAGGTGTCCCAAATTCCTACTTGTCTATGTAACTCTGATAAATAATAATTATCTTTGTTATCATTTACTGTTATGTACATAATGAGTTGCATTCAGATAAATTCAATTTTCCATATTTAATTTGCCTGTTTGTCCTTCTTGAACTGGAGATAATTAGTGAAGCCATTAATTAGTTAATTACTTAATAATTATATGTGAAGTGACAGAAGGAGGCAGATGTTAAATTCACAAATTTACTTCATGTGTAGTGGATTATAATAATTACAATATGAATTTTGATAAGCTAAGCTCAAGGGTGGCTAAAGGTTATATTAATGTGTATAATATTAATTTTGCAAAGCCAAAGTGGCTAGGATTTATATTAATGTATTTGTACAATATTAATTTGATAAGACAATTCTGGCCAAGATTTATATCAGTGTATGTGTAATTGATAAGACAAGTGTGGCTAAAGATTATATTGTGTATAATATTAATTTGCTATGCCAAATTCTGGCAAGGATTTGTTAATTTTTATAATATTAATTTTGATAAGCCGAGTCTGGCTAAAGGTTTGTATTAATGTACATTTGAAGTTTATATTATTTTCTTACATGTAATTGCTAAGCTCAAGTGTCTAGGATTTATTCAAAGGTAAGTTGTATCAGTGTTGTAAGTTGTAATCAGTGTTATTAATAAAGTTGAATTTAATACATTGCATCATGGCTGAAAATGAGGAAATTAATATAGAAGACAAACATGGAATACAGAGCAAAAAAAGCATCACTGCAAGCTAGAAAATGGCATGTAACAAAAGCATACAATAAATGTTTGGAATTAATGAATCAAGAAACTGTGAATACCGATGATTTAAAATTGTATTTAGATGCTTTGGGGAATAGATATGATTCATACAAATTACATTACAACAAATATGAGGAGATTTGTTAGTATACTGTGTAGATGAGACTGAAGTAGATCTCAAGATTAATCAGTATTATGAATTAGAAGAAAATATCCTTTCTTGTAAAAGTCAGGCTTTGAATAAATTAAAATGTGTAAACCAGGCAGTTAATCAGTCTGCTCCAACAAATAAGATGTCTTTGCCAAAACTCCCAGAATTATGTTTACCTGTATTTAATCCTGGAGAAAACTGGGAGGAGTTTTGGTCAATTTTAAAAGCAGCTGTGCATGACAGGAGTGACCTAGCCTGTGTAACTAAATTATTTTACCTCAAAGGACAGGTAAGAGGAGATGCTCACATACTCATACAAGCCTTTCCCAATGTAGATGATTCTTACAAGGAAGCAGTTGACTTATTGAAAGTCACTTATGGTAATATAGAACAAAGTAGGTTGGATCTAGTGAATATCATTGTTAATTTAAAATCTCCAGATCACACTTACAAAGGTTTACAGCAGTTTAGAGTTAAACTGGAGAGCACTCTCAAAACTTTAAGTAATAAATATAATCTGAAGGAATCAGACTGGTTATTGAGTGCCATGGTACAGTATAAATTAAGCTGTAAAACACTTGAATGGCTCTCAAACAAATATCACAAGGGATATTTTGGACTGGAGGAAATAAGATTAGGTCTACAAGAATTAATTGTGCAGTTGCAGACCAGCCAACTAACTCATTTTAAAGATGCAACACATGATAACTCTGAGGTATCTGTCAAGTTCCACAAAGGGAAAAATTATCCCAATGTTAATAATCAAAATTCATTTCCTAAAAAGAGTTGCATAGGTGCATATCAAGTAGCAAGAATCAGAAATAATGATTCTCCACAAGGTAAGAAGAATAAGTACCCTCCTAAGAGTAGCCCAGTTAATAGGAAACCAGTCAAAGAAAAGAGAGATTGTCTTTTCTGCAAGGGTACTCATTTTTCTAAGAATTGCAATTCATACAATTCATGGAATGATAAAGTTGAAAGATTGGAGGAACTTGACAGATGTATCAGGTGTTTAGGTAATCACAAAGTAAAGGATTGTCATGCCAAATTAAACTGTTATCAATGTCACAAAGGAAGACACCATATAGTCATGTGTAAGGGTCTGTATGATAATGTTGATAATAATGATAATGTTGACAATCCTGACACAACAGTAGCTAATGTAAAAATTGCTGCTAATGTTAATAATGATGGTTTTGCTGAAGTAGCCTTACCTGTGTTACAGGTAAAAATTGATGATAAAAGGCATAAATAAAAAAATGTAAATGCATTATTGGACCAGGGATCCCAGCGTACTTTCATAAAAACGTAAATGTCTTGATGGTATGAAAGTACAGATGGGAGATCCCACAACTTTAAAATTATCTGGTTTTCTCTCGGATAAAAGGGCTCAATTGTATGACACTGTTTATGTAACTGTCAGGTTGGGCAATGAGAAAAAACGTGTTAATGCAGTAATTATAGATTGACTTCCAGAGAAAATATCTGCAGGAGGGCTTAGTAAAGCTACAGAAAGACTCTCACATAATGTAAATTTAGCGCCTTCTGATGTAAGTGATGATTCTGTAGGCCCAATAAATATTTTGATAGGTAGTGACTACTATGCCTCCTTTGTAAAGGGTATGGTAAAGAAATGTGGTGTCACCCTTTTGAAGACTGCAGGAGGCCATGTAATGTATGGTAGGATTCCTCGTAATAATAATTCATGACTAGAGGAAACTACAAATACCATAACTGTGTGTCTTACTCATGAAATCGTACCCCAGTATAATTCTTCCATAGAGGATGGTGTTGAGCCAGTGCATAAATTGTGGGAATTAGACAGCATTGGAATAAATGTAAATGAAGAAAGTCCAGACGATTCTTTTACTCAGGAGCAATACTTGAGAGATGTAAAATTTGAATCTGGACAATACTGGGTACGACTTCCGTGGAGACTGAACCATCCAGAATTGCCCACTAATTACATAATGGCATTTGGACAGTTAAAGGCTCAGCTCCGCGAACTGAGTAAGACACAAGAATTGTTAACTGTCTATAATGATATAATTGCTGAACAATTAATTAATAAATTTATAGAAAAGGTACCTCCTGAGCAAGCCAAAATTTATGGTCACTATTTGCCCCATCACGGAGTGAAGAAGGATTCTAAGACCACTCCTTTGAGGATTGTGTTTAATTGTAGTGCCAGGAGTAACAAAAATGTACCTAGTTTAAATGACTGTTTGATGGCAGGTCCGTCGTTGACGGAAAAATTAGGAGATATCTTATTAAATTTCAGGGTGAAGAATTATGCCTCTACGGCTGACATAAGTAAAGCTTTCTTAAGAGTGGGTTTACAAGAGGCTGACCGGGATTGTACCCGCTTCTTATGGCCTGAGAATCCTAGTGACCCACTTAGCCCTTTGAAAACCTCTCGCTTTAAGAGCGTATTATTTGGTGCTACATCCTGTCCGTTCCTACTTCAAGCGACGATAAATGCACACCTTAAACGTATGGGAAGTCCATTGAGCAAAATAATGAGCAAACAATTTTAAGTGGACAATTTCCTGGGTGTGACGTCAACTGAAGAGGAACTGTTAATGACTTATGGAGAGGCTAATAAAATAATGCAAAGTGCAAATATGCCTCTGAGGGAATGGAATAGTAATTCCTCCAAATTAAAGGACAAAATAAGTAAAGATTACCCTAGAGATGAAGTCCCAAAATGTAGTAATGTATTAGGATTAACTTGGGATACTGAAAGATTTGTTAATGTTAAAACCTAATAATTACAGTATGCCCAATAAATTAACTAAGAGAGTTCTGCTTGCTGAAGTTTCCAAATCTTTTGATCCACTAGGTTTAGTGTCACCCCTTACTATAAGAGAGAAATTATTAATACAGGAAGCATGGAAACTTAAATGTGCTTGGGATGAAATTCTACCTGAGGAATTCATTAACAGGTGGGATGAATTAATTGGTGATTAGGAAAAAATTCCAATGTTGGAGTTCCTATGCCAGGTGGCCAATCCAAATGGGAAAAATGTACTCCACATTTTTTGTGATGCTTCAAAATTGGCATATGGAGCAGTTGCTTACCTTCAATGTAATAGTGTTATTTCTCTTGTTATGTCTAAGGCTAAAGTGTCTCCAATTAAATCACGTACCTTACCTCAGTTGGAATTAACAGCCATTTATATAGGTGTCAAATTAGCTAATTATATAAGAAATAAGTTGCAGGAGATAAATATTAGCGACACTGTAATTTGGTCTGATAATGAGGTATCCTTACAATGGATTCGTAATGGAAACAGTAAAATTGTGTACGTACAAAACAGAGTCGCTGAAATTAATCAGATGCAAGAGAAGTATAATAGTTTGGGTCAGCATATGTTAACATTTAATCATATACCTGGTGAGGAGAATCCAGCTGATTTCTTGTCTCGAGGTTTACCTTATGCTAAATTTGTAAATGTTGTATCATGGTTTAAAGGACCGAGCTGGTTGGTAAAAAAAACTAATTGGCCTGTACAAAAGGCGTATATTGTTCCTGTTGAAATTACTGTGACCACCGCTCCAATAGTTTGTCCTCCCTTAGCCATTGATATAAATAGGTATTCTTCTTTACCCAAACTAATCAATGTAACTAAGTTGGTGTTTAAATTTCTAAACAAGATGAATATTTCATATAAGTTTTCACATCTTCTTGAATATTGGATAAAGAGGGTACAGGAGGAAATCTATGGAAATGAGATTAAATTGATGATGGAAAGTAAAATTCTGAAAGGTTCCATATTAGAGAAATTGGGACTGTATTTAGAGAGCAATGTAATTAGGTGCAGAGGTAGGTTACAAAATGCTGAATTGGGCGATTATGCTAAACACCCTATCTTACTGCCCAAAACTCATCACCTAACAAATTTAATTGTTCTAAATGCCCATAAAAATGTAATGCATGGTGGGGTACAAGATACCTTAAATTGTATTAGGGAAACTTTCTGGATTCCACAAGGATGGCAAAGTGTAAAAAGGGTGATTAAATCTTGTGTAATATGTCGCCGTGTGGATGCCAGATCCTATATGTACCCAGGTCTTCCACCATTGCCAAATGAGCAATTTGAGTCGTTTAGCAACGAACTCCGCCCGGCCACAGTGTGGAAAATACTGTATATATTTTCCAGAAATATAGTAGTTATATGTAAATAGATGGCCATACTGTATTTAATAAAATTTATGTTATCGAAAACGGGAAGCTGCGCCTGCGCAGGACAGGACTCGCCATTGTTTGTTTTGAATTGAGTAACAGACGTTGTGAATAATGGGAAGAATTTTTCGTGCTATAGAGGTTAAAATTGGGCTGACACCTCTCAAATAGGAGGCGAAATTGTTGGATGTGCATTCCTGCATAA
>NC_091310.1:31053006-31055506 GCF_038502225.1 Cherax quadricarinatus | reverse complement strand
TAATATTATTATTATTATTATTATTATTATTATTATTATTATTATTATTATTATTATTATTATTATTGTTGTTTTTTATTTTTATTATTATTATTATTATTATTATTATTATTATTATTATTATTATTATTATTATTATTATTATTATTATTATTTGTATTATTATTATTATTATTATTATTATTATTATTATTATTATTATTATTATTATTATTATTATTATTATTATTATTTCTTTTTTCTGCCTCGTTCAGTGCCTGACCTTTTTCAGGGCCAATTCTTTGGAGGAAAAAAGAGGTAGATGGCCCTAAAATCCTACAATCAAGAACCCTTTTCCGAGATCAAGGAACCCCCGCCATCCCTGAAGAACATCAACATCCTCTCAAACAGGCACAAAGGTCAGCCTCTACAAAAGGTAGGAGAAACAAAGGTCAATCTTACTGCAGTAATGCCTCAGATCACTCACGTGACTTCCTGGAGGAGCATTTTCTTCTTAAAATGCCCACTCCAGAGACTGCTCCTCTTTTACGATCACATTTATGAGAGCATTTTCCACGACCTCCTCTGCTCCTTTGATATTTCCTGCCAAGACTGAGTTTCTCTCCTTTCATCGCGGTATTTCTGCTTGAAGATCACTTGTTTTTATTCTTAAATTAGATGAAAACACATATAATTTTGAACACACGCACACACACACACACACACACACACACACACACACACACACACACACACACACACACACACACACACACACACACACACACACACACACACACACATATATATATATATATATATATAATATATATATATATATATATATATATATATATATATATATATATATATATATATATATATATATATATATATATATATATATGCAAAACAACCACTCTGAAAGAATAGAGAAATTCCAAGCGCTTTCGTGACTACTCACATTATCAAGGAACTATGAAAATGATAATGATAATGTGAGTAGTCACGAAAGCCCTTGGAATTTCTCTATTCTTTCAGAGTGGTTGTTTTGCATATTCTGAAATCACGTGTTTACTGTGATCTTATTGCATATATATATATATATATATATATATATATATATATATATATATATATATATATATATATATATATATATATATATATATATATATATATATATATATATATATATCGTGCCGAATAGGTAAAAGCGGTCAGTTAGCAAGAACTCATTTAAAGTTAAGTCCATTCTAAAATTTAATCTTATATGTTTAAAGATATATTTTTTCATTTATGTTAATGGAAAAAATAATATTTCTGCACTAAAAGAACCTTGGAAAACTTACCTAACCTTATTATAATAAGCGCAATTTAATTTAGCCTAATCCAACTAAATATATTTTAGGTAAGTTTGCAGTAATTTAATAATAAACAAATACAATGAAATATATTTTTTCATTAGGTTCAGAATGATTTTTGCGAAATTACTGCATTCACAAATTTTCGCTTGCCTTATTCAGCAAGAAGAGCGTTGCTATTTAAGCCAAAATCGCAAGTTTTACCTATTTGGCACGATGTAAACAACTTTGAAATGAACCGTAAAGTCCTCTGTCATTTCTCTCTCTCTCTCTCTCTCTCTCTCTCTCTCTCTCTCTCTCTCTCTCTCTCTCTCTCTCTCTCTCTCTCTCTCTCTCTCTCTCTCTCTCTCTCTCTCTCTCTCTCAGGTGACAGCTAGGAACTGTCAAATATTCACATGAAAGTCGTCATTGTTTTCAGATTCATTTTGCAAATTTAGTTCATTTCAAAATTTTATTGACAGAAGTGACACAGTTATTTCTATATATATACGTATGTATTTTTTCGAAGGTGTGTGGGGGCGGGGGTGTGTGGGGGTGGGGGTGTGGGAGAGAGGAAGGGAGAGTGTGTGTGGGAGGAAGAGTGTATAGGGGCGTAGGGAAGGGGGAGTGAATAAGAGTGTAGTGGGGTATGTGGGGGGGAAGCATATGTGTGGCATGCTAAGAGCATGTTACATATTATATATTCGTGGTATGTCACACACCCACACAGGCATGCCTCCAAAGCAGTGAACCAGGTACTAAGGGTTTAACAGTCAGGGACCCCGTTGTTGTACCAGTACCTTGGTTCAACTACCCAAAGTTATGAAGCGACGTTGGACGCAGCTTCAGCAGACTTACCTTCCCTGCTGGTCGCTACGGTTCTCACCGTGTCTTGTGCTCGCATTCGCTTCATTGTACATAGCAGTAAATACTGTACATACCAGCATATTTTGAGTTAAATACTGTCATTTATTCTCTCCACTAACTTTTGACTCGTTCCTACTTGATTATCTCGAAGCAGGAAGATGTGTAGACCGACAGTCTACACCTGTGTCGGTAATAATATATTTATAAGTATTCACAGATTACAGAGGAATCGCTGAATTCACAAGGGGTCATAATTAATTGCTTTAAAGTACTTAAACCCTAAGGGGTTACAGCGTGCCTCAATAAGAGGT
>NC_091310.1:31025506-31048006 GCF_038502225.1 Cherax quadricarinatus | reverse complement strand
CACTACAACACCACACAGCACCACAGCACCACACAGCACCAAAACACCACACAGCACAATTGCTCCACACAGCAACACAGCACCAGAACACCACACAGCACCATAGCACCACACAGCACCACAACACCACACAGCACCACAACACCACACAGCACCACAACACCACACAGCACCACAACACCACACAGCACCACAACACCACACAGCACCATAGCTCCACACAGCACCATAGCTCCAACACCACAACACCACACAGCTCCCTAACACCACACAGCACCATAGTACCACACAGCACCACACAGCACCACAGCACCACACAGCACCAAAACACCACACAGCATCATAGCTCCACACAGCACCATAGCTCCACAACACCACACAGCACCACAACACCACACAGCACCACAATACCACACAGCACCACAACACCACACAGCACCTTAGCACCATAGCACCACAACACAACACAGCACCACAATACCACACAGCACCACAACACCACACAGCACCACAACACCACATAGCACGAGTACACCACACAGCACCATAGCTCCACACAGCACCATAGCTCCAACACCACAACACCACTCAGCACCACAACACCACACAGCACCATAGCACCACACAGCACAACACCACACAGCACCACAACACCACAACACACAGCACCACAACACCACAACACCACACAGCACCACAACACCACACAGTACCACAACACCACACAGCACCACAATACCACACTGCACCACAACACCACACAGCACTACAACACCACACAGAACCATAGCTCCACACAGCACCATAGCTCCAACACAACAACACCACACAGCACCATAGCACCACACAGCACAACAACACCACACAGCACCACAACACCACACAACACCACAACACCACAACACCACACAGCACCACAACACCACACAGCTCTACAACAATACACAGCACCACAACACCACACAGCACCACAATACCACACAGCACCAAAACACCACACAGCACCACAACACCACACAGCACCACAACACCACACAGCATCATAGCTCCACACAGCAACACAGCACCACAACACCACACAGCACCATAGCATCACACAGCACCAGAACACCACACAGCACCACAACACCACACAGCACCACAACACCACACAGCACCACAACACCACACAGCACCACAACACCACACAGTACCACAACACCACACAGCACCACAACACCACACAGCATCATAGCTCCACACAGCAACATAGCACCACAACACCACACAGCACCATAGCACCACACAGCACCACAACACCACACAGCACCACAACACCACACAGCACCACAACACCACACAGCACCACAACACCACACAGTACCACAACGCCACACAGCACCACAACACACAGCACCATAGCACCATACAGCACCACAACACCACACAGCACCACAACACCTCACAACACCACAACACCACACAGCACCATAGTACCACACAGCACCACACAGCACCAGAGCACCACATAGCACCAAAACATCACACAGCATCATAGCTCCACACAGCACCACAACACCACACAGCACCACAACACCACACAGCACCACAACACCACACAGCACCATAGTACCACACAGCACCACACAGCACCACACAGCACCACACAGCACAAAAACATCACACAGCATCATAGCTCCACACAGCACCATAGGTCCACAACACCACACAGCACTACAACACCACACAGCACCACAAAACCACACAGCACCATAGGTCCACAACACCACACAGCACCACAACACCCCACAACACCACACAGCACCACAAAACCACACAGCACCACATCACACAGAACCTTTAGCACCATAGCACCACAATACCACACAGCACTACAACACCACACAGCACCACATCACACAGCACCTCAAAGCCACACAGCACCACAACATCACACAGCACCATAGCACCACAGCACCACAGCACCACAACACCACACAGCACCACAACACCACATAGCACGACAACACCACAAAGCACCATAGCTCCAACACCACAACACCACACAGCACCACAACACCACAAAGCACCATAGCTCCAACACCACAACACCACACAGCACCACAACACCACACAGCACGATAGCACCACACAGCACTACACCACACAGCACTACAACACCACACAGCACCACAACACTACACAGCACCACAACACCACACAGCACCACAACACCACACAGCACCACAACACCACACAGCACCACAACACCACACAGCACCACAACACCACACAGCACCATAGCACCACACAGCACCACAACACCATACAGCACCACAACACCACACAGCACCACAACATCACACAGCACCACAACACCACACAGCACCACAACACCACACAGCACCACAACACCACACAGCACCACAACACCACACAGCACCACAACACCACACAGCACCATAGCTCCACACAGCACCACAACACCACACAGCACCATAGCACCACACAGCACCACAACACCATACAGCACCACAACACCACACAGCACCACAACATCACACAGCACCACAACACCACACAGCACCACAACACCACACAGCACCACAACACCACACAGCACCACAACACCACACAGCACCACAACACCACACAGCACCACAACATCACACAGCACCACAACACCACACAGCACCATAGCTCCACACAGCACCATAGCTCCAACACAACACCACACAGCACCAGAGCACCACACAGCACCACAACACCACACATCACCACAACACCACACAGCACCATAGTACTACACAGCACCTCAACACCACACAGCACCACAACACCACACAGCACAACAATACCACACAGTACTACAACACCACACAGCATCATAGCACCACAGCACCACAACACCACTCAGCACCACAATAGCACACTGCGCTACAACACCACACATCACCATAGCACCACAGCACCACAACACCACACAGCACTACAACACCACACAGCACCATAGCTCCACACAGCACCATAGCTCCACAACACCACACAGCACTACAACACCACACAGCACCATAGCTCCACACAGCACCATAGGTCCACAACACCACACAGAACCACAACACCCCACAACACCACACAGCACCACAAAACCACACAGCACCACATCACACACAACCTTTAGCACCATAGCACCACAATACCACACAGCACTACAACACCACACAGCACCACATCACACAGCACCTCAAAACCACACAGCACCACAACATCACACAGCACCATAGCACCACAGCACCACAGCACCACAACACCACACAGCACCACAACACCACAAAGCACCATAGCTCCACACAGCACCATAGCTCCAACACCACAACACCACACAGCACCACAACACCACACAGCACCATAGCTCCAACACCACAACACTACACAGCACCACAACACTACACAGCACCATAACACCACACAGCACTACAACACCACACAGCACCACAACACTACACAGCACCATAGCTCCACACAGCACCACAACACCACACAGCACCACAACACCACACAGCACCACAACACCACACAGCACCACAACACCACACAGCACAATAGCACCACACAGCATCACAACACCATACAGCACCACAACACCACACAGCACCACAACATCACACAGCACCACAACACCACACAGCACCACAACACCACACAGCACCACAACACCACACAGCACCACAACACCACACAGCACCACAACACCACACAGCACCATAGCTCCACACAGCACCACAACACCACACAGCACCATAGCACCACACAGCACCACAACACCATACAGCACCACAACACCACACAGCACCACAACATCACACAGCACCACAACACCACACAGCACCACAACACCACACAGCACCACAACACCACACAGCACCACAACACCACACAGCACCACAACATCACACAGCACCACAACACCACACAGCACCATAGCTCCACACAGCACCATAGCTCCAACACAACACCACACAGCACCATAGCACCACACAGCACCACAACACCACCCAGCACCACAACACCACACAGCACCATAGTACTACACAGCACCTCAACACCACACAGCACCACAACACCACACAGCACAACAATACCACACAGTACTACAACACCACACAGCATCATAGCACCACAGCACCACAACACCACTCAGCACCACAATAGCACACAGCGCTACAACACCACACATCACCATAGCACCACAGCACCACAACACCACACAGCACTACAACACCACACAGCACCATAGCTCCACACAGCACCATAGCTCCACAACACCACACAGCACCACAACACCACACAGCACCATAGCACCACAGCACCACAGCTCCACAGCACCACACAGCACCACAGCACAACACCACACAGCACCACAGCACCACAACACCACACAGCACCATAGCACCACACAGCACAACACCACACAGCACCGCAGCACCACAGCACCACAGCACCACAGCACCACAGCACCACAGTTTGACTCAAGAACTTGGCATCTCTCTTATGTTTCATACATTATGGCCGGAGCTTCCACCGGCTCTTGAAGCTTCACCCTCCTTATTATCACTCTTACTGCCCTTGCACTGGGCATTTTAGTACCCAGCTCCGCCATTATACCCTGGTTATACCCGGAACTTGGCGTTATAAGTCTCAAGTATCCCCGGGCGCTCCTCTCAGTCCCTCGTTTCCAGGATGCTTTGATCGTGGTTCTCTCGTTACTCTCTCTCTCTCTCTCTCTCTCTCTCTCTCTCTCTCTCTCTCTCTCTCTCTCTCTCTCTCTCTCTCTCTCTCTCTCTCTCTCTCTCTCACTCTCTTCCACACTCTTCTTCCCTCTGCCTCTCCATCTTGCACTCTTCTTTCACTCCTTTTGTCATGTATTTCCGTCACATGCCTTTAATTATATTTATGTGAAGCGCTAAACCAGTGTCGGTGATTCAGCGCAAGGAGTGGTAGAGGCTCGAGTCTCCCTCCGCTAATCGCCAGCCAAGAATTTCTCCGACTTATCACACACACGTACAAATTTATCCTTCCACTCTCCTCTCTCTGTTTCGCATTATCTCCTCCTCTTTCCCTTCCTCTTCAGACGTTCCCGTAGGACAAGGGGAGAGAGGGAGGGGAGGGACAGAAGGAGAGTGCAATAAAAGGAAGGGAGGGAGGGAGGGATACAACATTTGTCTCCGTGGTAACTAAACAGCAAAACTGGAAGAGAAAGGTGTGTGCGAGGCTGTCACGCGCGGGGGAAAAACATTGTGATCTATGGCCCCTTCCAGGCAACCCGCCCAGTTCTTTCTGGAGCCGGCCGGCACCTCGCCACCTGCAAGATTGCTGCCCAAATCTTACCCTCTGGAATATCACTGGCTTCCAGGATCCTATTTCCACAAAAGGCCTCTCACCCAAAGATTTTTGATAATGCTCAGTATTTTTCCGGGAAATATAACCTACTAATCCTTCATACTCGAAGTAGAAAAAAACATTATGAAATATGAATAACTAAAGTGTAATGAGAACTTGTCAGTGCTCACTAATAACCTACATGGAAACAGAAACTCAGAAGATTAATTGATCTGTATACTGTGATCGAATTATACAAATACCAATGCAACATATTTACGTCCTTGATTAATTTAATGCAGTTGAGGTAACAGCTTTATCCCTTATACACGGGGATGCGCTAAGCTCGTAAGGGCCATGCAGCTCCTGAGGAAAGGTAGCTAATCATCAGGTTTGATCCGAGAAAGAGGATAATAATCCCCATTCCTTAGATCAAGCGCCCTTTACCAAGCATCAAGGCAGCCCTTCTCCCCTTGAAGGACCGCTAACCCACAACTGTATCACTGCACCGTGTACTGACATAATTCTTTCCGCAAGACTTATATCATCTGAAGTTTTTATTAGGTCAGTGATCTTGCTTATTTCAACGCCATTCACTTAAGAACTTATTAAAAGCTTTATCGTGAGTGGATCTTTTTTTCATATATGGTTGCTTTTCGGAGGATTAATGTTGCTTTCTGGAACGTAAATTCTGTGTGAATTAATATTATGTCGTGGAACATTTGTTCCCAGTGACTTATTCATGTTCCCTGAAACGTTAATTCCCAGTGACTTATTAACGCCCCCCTGGAACGTTAATTTTTTTAACTAGATTAATATTATCTCTTGGGACGGAATTAGGTCGTGGATTTTACCTGCAGGAACGTGACTAGGTGGCCAACAGTCCCTGGTGGAGCGCTTTTTTTCTTTACTGGAATGGCTTACTTCCTGGAATGGCTTACCTCCTGGAATGGCTTACCTCCTGGAATGGCTTACCTCCTGGAATGGCTTACCTCCTGGAATGGCTTACCTCCTGGAATGGCTTACCTCCTGGAATGGCTTACCTCCTGGAATGGCTTACCTTCTGGAATGGCTTACCTCCTGGAATGGCTTACCTCCTGGAATGGCTTACCTCCTGGAATGGCATACCTCCTGGAATGGCTTACCTCCTGGAATGGCTTACCTCCTGGAATGGCTTACCTCCTGGAATGCTGCCGCTCGTAAAACTTACTATCTTGATCTAGCCTTTGAGGTTTGAACTTACATCCTGGAGTTTTCTACCTGACTTTCTCCCGGTGAAATACGAGTTGGTCTTGTTCTTCTTGCTTGCTGCAAACTTAATGGTCTGAATTTTACTTTCTTAATTACTAGCCTGGAATATCTTACGATATTTTTTTTAGCCAGTCTCGCTTTAAAGAAATTCTTTTGGAGAAGTATGTAAATTTTTTTTTTCTGTGTGATTAAGGAGCAACGATATATTCTCTTATTCCGGCAGTAGCTGTGATGTTTTACTTATTCTATTCCGAAGTTTCACAGATTTTCCCCTCCCTTTTGAGCTTTTCCTTCCTTTATTATCTTCCCTTCATCTTCTGCCCTTCCTTCATTCCATTCCTCCATTCCTCTGCCTTCTTCCATTTAGCTAATCTACCTTTTTCAATCGGCAGTGTGACTGGAGGTAGCAAGCGGTGGGAAGAGAGCCTTATGCTCTTCTAATATCAACTATCTAGACAGATTAAGAAGCAGCAAGAATGTATTTAAGATCTCTAATCTAGACATGGACAGATCTCTCAGCCTTGTTCATGTACTCAGATATGTTCTAGTGTACTCTCATGTACTCCCTGTACTCTTACAGACACTGTCATTTACTTTTTTTATTCCCGTGTACTCTAGCGTACGTAACAGTATTTTTATTTACTCCCATATATCCCTATATTCTCCTAGGTACTCATATGTACTCCCTTGAACTACTAGATTTTCCACTGTATTCCCAGGTTTTCCTGAGTGGTACTATGTACCCCCGTGTATTCTATTCTTTTTCCGTGTACTCTGGTGTTCTCCCTTGTACAACAAAACCTGCAGAGAAAATATACTTGAATCACTGTTGCAGCGCATACAAGTCGTCACCTCTTCTTGCAACAGCAACAATATTCAGCTCGGTCTATGTATCTCCTTGACTAACTGCCAGCCATAACGGCCTAACTACTGGTCCTGGTCGTTACAGCGGCGGTAATGGCCTGGTTGACACCCAGGCAGAGCTCTGAGAAAGTTTGGTCTGTAATAAGAATGATGGCAAACTGAATCTCCCCCTAACTTTCTTCCTTAACCAGTTGGTGATGATGAAGCGCAGGGTTGTTGCTCTCTCTCTCTCTCTCTCTCTCTCTCTCTCTCTCTCTCTCTCTCTCTCTCTCTCTCTCTCTCTCTCCCTCTCTCTTTCTCTTTCATTTCCCCCAGCGAATGCAGTTTGTTCTCCCCAACAAGGGTAAGTCCCCTCACTCCCCATCAAAGGAAAGGGAACCTGCCTCCCCAGCAAAATTAAGTTAGCCATTGGGTTCAGGGACTTAAACTATATTAACTTGTCAAGTTCATTCATTGATCTGGAGTTATTACAATGGTCCAAAGAATATAGAAAGGTTTCTTATTATTATTATTATTATTATTATTATTATTATTATTATTATTATACTCAAAACTAAGTTTTGAATCCGCATGGGTCATATAGGAATACATAACTACCTCACTTAGTAGTGGATATTAGTGAGCTGAGAGCCATTGATATCCGAAAACTCAGCTCATCTGAATTTTCCACCTAACACTGCCTACTTCGAGGGAATTAACCTCTAGTCCTCCGGGTTGTCCGGCCTGTATCAAACCACTCATTAAGCCTTACTTCTGAGGGTTCTCCATCCTTGCGTCTATCCAATCCATTCTACCACCACACAAGATATATGATCTGTGAAGTGTATATCCCTCGACGTATCTATGCTGAGAGTTTACCTTAATCTCTGTTTCAGAGATAATTTTTGACTGGTGGCGACATGTAGTTTCGTGTAGTAGATAAGGTCTACAACCCTTTAACTATGTACCATCTTATGACAGTTGTTCTCTGATCTTTTGCTATTTGGGGTGGGAAATCTACCATCGCGTCCTATGAGGTGGCGAAAATTGTTTGTTCTTTTGCTGGAAGGATCGGTAAGGCAGGAGAAGACCTCGGTTATGTAGTCAAGTGCTACGGTGACCGGGTCATTATGACTAAGACCTGAGTCACAAAGAATAAATAATTTCTCCAGACAAATAAATTATTTCCAACAGTGTTTACCCTTACCCTAAATTATTTCATTTTTCACCTCTCTCTCTTTCTCTGTCTGTCTGTCTCTCTCTCTCTCTTTCTCTTCTATCTCTGTCTCTTTCTACCTCTTTCATTTACCTTTGCTGTCTCTTCCACATCCTCCTACTCTCTCTCTGTGCTGAACTAGAATGAAAAACCCTGTGTTGTGTCTCTTTCTTCTTAAGTAAGCTGCCTGTATTCCCTTCATACTATAGAGAATAAGAACTAAAACACTATGTTTTCTCTCTTCTTTCGTCTCCTTTTCCTCTCTCTAACAATCTTTTCTCCCCATTCATTCATAAGCTCATGTTTCACAAGGACTTTTGTCATCTTATAGGGAAGACTAGAGAATCTAGT
Organism: Cherax quadricarinatus; assembly: GCF_038502225.1. Classification (NCBI taxonomy): domain Eukaryota; kingdom Metazoa; phylum Arthropoda; class Malacostraca; order Decapoda; family Parastacidae; genus Cherax; species Cherax quadricarinatus. Next base: position 31,038,987 of record NC_091310.1, on the reverse strand, counting down.
GAATTTTGCTGAGCTGGGGAAGACCTTGTGCCTTTTAAACACGCAAGACGAGGTGGGTTGGTATAGTCCACTCTTTTTACGTGGCAGGGGAGAGAGTTCTCTTCTGCAAGTGTACCGAGAACATATATTCTTAAGAATATATGATACTTTGGCCCTAACCATTCCAAGCCTTGTTTCTTTCGTTTTTATAAGAAGCCTTTCAGGATGTGAGATACATACATTTGTTGTTGCTTCCAGGATGTGAGACACTTGTGCCGTTGCTTCCAGGATGTGAAATACTTGTGCAGTTGTTTCCAGGATGTGAGACACTTGTGAAATACACTGCCTGTAGTATAGCGTTCCAGGATATAAGATATTTTGCCGTAGCATTCCAGGATGTTAGACATCATGTTCCTTCCGCAGCATTCCAGGGTGTATATACCCTGCTTGTAGTATAGTGTTCTAGCATGTGTGAGTCCCTGTTTGTAGCATAGCGTTCTAGGATGTGTGATTTCTTGTTAGCGAAGTAACATTGCAAAAAGTAGAACACCTTCCTAGGTCGTAACGATCCAGGAAGTGAAAAACAACATGTTTGGTTAGTAACGTTCCAGGAAGTGAAAAATATCATGTTTGGTTAGTAACGTTCCAGGAAGTGAAATCACGTTTCGTTACTAACGTTCCAGGAAGTGAAAAACATTATGTTTGGTCAGTAACGCTCCAGGAAGTGAAATCACGTTTGGTTGGTAACGTTCCAGGAAGTGAAAAACATCATGTTTGATCAGTAACGTTCCAGGAAGTGAAAAACTATATTTATGATGAAATGTTTTAGAAAATGTGTCTCGTAGTTCAGGCTATTACGTTCAATAAGGTACAATAATTTGTGTCGTAAGTCTCCAGTCACTGGGAAATCTTACCTAGAAAGTGAAACACCTCGCCTGGGAGATTACATTTCTGTTAAAAAAAGGAAGAGTTGCCATGTTTGCGAATTAACGATACGGGAGGTAAATTACCTGATACGCTTACGTAAGTAAAAAAAATAAAAATGGATTGCAACATATAAAACAAACATTTATGTGTTTTCTCTTTAACCAGGCTCACCCAGCGTCTTGGAGATCTTAATAACCAGTGTCTCAGGCGTTAAAATCGTCGTCTCATAAACGTTTCAAAAACTATAAACCCCGAGAATATACCTGCAGGACCCACAAACCCTGGGAAGACATGTAGAGAGCCCACAAACCCAGACAAAATGCCTGGAGGACCAACAAAACTTCAGGATGAACTCAGCTCCCGGTAGTATCCTCTCAGGGAGCAAGAATTTCAATGCAAGCGTAAAATTCCAGACAACATGAGCCGGACCGCAGCATTCCAGGAGGGTAATGAACCTTCCAGGGAGGAGCACGGAGTCTCCTGGGAGACGCTGTAAATCACAATGTTGTCTTCCTGTTGAATGGCACCCTTATGCTCAGGTTTGTCTCTAACAAAGATGTCGTTGAATTTCCAGAGAGACAAACGTTGCGTTGCTCCAGCTGCTCTGTTTCATACCATGAACTGGGATCACTTACACACACACACACACACACACACACACACACACACACACACACACACACACACACACACACACACACACACACAGGAGCTAGGACTCGACCCCTGCAACCTCAACTAGATGAATACACACACACACACAAATACGCACACACACACACACACTGTTACAAAAAATGCAATATCTAATAATGATCGAGTTCTCCAGTGAATACTAGAAAGATCTGCCCTTCTAGCATCCAGCCTGTTACTGGGTTTTTGTAACAAGTAGTCAGCATCCTGGTCCAATTATCCATTAGAATTTAGTAAGATTCAATAGTGCTTCAGGATTACAACTGGTAGGCTACTAACTAAAGAAATTAAAATTTAAGAAGTTTATTAATAAAGTTGTCTAGGTGGACAATATCAAAGTAAATCAAAGTAATCTATTTAACATAAAATAGAATACAAGTTGCTACACTTCTCTGGTGTAAAGTAATATTGTGTTGAAGGAACATATCATCTTTATGGCTTTTAAGTACCGTCTGGTACATTGTCAGCATTTAAGAACATAATACTAATATATACAAGTGAGTATGTGTGTATGTGTGTAAGTGCTCTAAGTAGTTCACTATGTCTCAAGACTCGACTAGACTTAACCAGTGACTGACTAAAAGTCCTCACATAAACTAACTTCTTGACCAACCTGGCAATCAGAACAGCTTGCTTGAACAGTAAAACGACCGATTCGCCGAAGAGCAATATAACAAGCAGCAGCAACACAGAATCAGGAACAAGGAGATAATATAACGACACTAAGTAGGGACCATCTGCAGATCCTCCACAAAAGTCACAAAACTCCCATACTACTGAATCTAAGTTCAGCATAAGAAAATCCCCGACTGTGACAGTGCACAGATACCAGTACAAATTAGGTGAGAAGCTACAGCTCAGGACCTGAGTTTCTCAAAGTGTCAGTGTGACACACAACCTCAATAAAACGTCGAAAGTCACTAAGTCTAGGCTATGCTCTGTGAACAGAGTTACACAGAGCTAACAACAAGAGAACGACAGAGATTATGTTGCAACAAGGGCCAGCAAGGGAGAGCTGGAGAGGGAGGTGTTGTTGGAATCATCGTCAACCAGAGGGAGAGCTAGCTCGAGGCAAGGCAGTCCTCTCACTCAGTTGAGGTGTGATCACCCCACCCTGATCACGTGACTCTCCGTGGACTGCTGCTGCCCAGCAACTACAGAGAAGTCGGCAGCAAAATAAGTGGAGCGGTAGTTAGAGTAGTTAGATAATGAAGCAGCTACTTATCACTCTCGAGCAATGAGCACTGAATAATATATAAATGTTACATCCTACCTAATAATATAACTAAGGCAAAAAATAATATAAAGCAATATATTTACAATTTAGCTAATATGGCAAATATCAGTAATATAAAATTATATGAACAGGTAATATACATTATATACATTGTGACCCATTCAGGGATCGCAATACACACTCACACACACACACACACACACACACACTGAGGCTCACTGGTGTGTCCGGGGATAGGCAGAAACATAGCACCTGTAGCTATTTGGTCTAAGGAGTCACGTGAGGAACACTCTCATCATCATTCACTCCATCAGTGTCTTGGCAGAGGAGCCCCTACAATACAGCTAAACAACTGTAACATATCAACACCTCTCCTTCAAGGTACAAACACTGCACTTCCTATTTCCAAGTCTCAAGTCCGGCTAACTGGTTTCCTTGAATCCCTTCATAAATGTTACTTTGCTCATACTCCAACAGCACGTCAAGTCACTAAAACCATTCGTCTCCACTCGCTCCTATGTAACGCGTTCAAACACGCTTGCTGGAAGTCCAAGCCCCTTGCACACAAAACCTCCTTTACCCCCACCCTCCAACTTTTCATCGGACGACCCCTACCCCGCTTTCCTTCCACTACAGATTTATATGCACTCCAAGTCATTCTATTTTGTTCAATCTTCTCCAAATGTACAAATCACCTTAACAAACGTTCCTTGGCCTTCAGAATAATAATTTTAGAAATCCCGCACCTCCTTCTAATCTCCAACTACTGATTCTCTGCATTATATTCACACCACACATTGCCCTCAGACACATCTCCACTAACAACACTGCAATTGACAGAGGATTCGAACCCATGTCGTGTTGGTCCGCTTCGTGGTAAGCGAGAATCACATGACGCTCTAATCCACAGGACCACGCAATAACAGGATTGCGTGATCCTGTGGGTTAGAGCGTCATGTGATTTTCGCTCTCCATGAGAAGGGTCTAAACGACATGGGTTCGAATCTTCGGCCAATGGCAGTGTTGTTATTGATCCAATACCACCTGTTCGTGGTCACAATAATATATATATATATATATATATATATATATATATATATATATATATATATATATATATATATATATATATATATATATATATATATATATATATATATATATATATGTATATACTGTATATTGTGGATGCAAGGGTGGAATCATAGCTCCTGGCCCTGCCTGTTCACCGGTCGCTACTAGGTCACTTTCTCCCTGCTCCGTGAGCGCTTTAATTAACATACCTCTTCTTAAGCCTACGTATAGATCCAGTCTCCACTACATCACTTTCTAGACTATTCCACTTCCTGACATCTGTATGACGGAGGAATAACATCCCTGTGACTCATCTGAGTCTTCAACTTCCAATTGTGACCCCTTGTTGCTGTGCCCCCTCTCTGGAACATCCTGACTCTGTCCACCTTGTCGATTCCTCTCAGTATTTTATATATTGTTATCATGTCATCCCTATCCCTCCTGTCCTCCACTATTATCAGGTCAATTTCCCTTAACCTCTCCTCGTAGGATATGCCCCTTAGCTCTAGGATTGCTGTCGTTGCAAACCTTTGCACTTTCTCTAATTTCCTGACGTGCTTTGTTAGGAGTGGATTCCAAACTGGTGCTGCATACTCCAATATGGGCCTGACGTACACAGTGTACAGGGTCCTGAACGATTCCTTACTGAGATGCCGGAATGCTCTTATGTTTGCTAGTCGCCCATATGCTGCAGCAGTTATTTGGTTGATGTGCGCCTCAGGAGATATGCTCGGTATTATGCTCACCCCAAGATCCTTTTCCTTGATTGAGCTTTGTAGTCTTTAGGCAAAGAAGACTGCAGACTGTCTGTGGTCTTCTTTGCGTTTCCCCGATCTTCTCGGTTCGGTTGAACTCCAGGAGGAGTGTGTGTGTACTCACCTAGTTGTACTCACCTAGTTGAGGTTGCATAGGTCGAGTCTAAGTTCCTGGCCCCGCCTCTTCACTGGTTGCTACTAGGTCACTCTCCCTGAACCGTGAGCTTTATCATACCTCTGCTTAGTGTGTGTGTGTATGTGTGTGTGTGTGTGTGTGTGTGTGTGTGTGCGTGTGTGTGTGTGTGTGTGCGTGAGTGTTTGTACCAGCACACGGATTCATTGCTTTGACAATCACTACCACCAGCACCACAATCACCACTAACATAGAGGCACTGAGTGTGACAGGGGAGAGTGGCACTGATTGAGCCAAGGAATTGTGAAACTCTCACTCACACGATTGCACTGAGAGAGCCAAAGATAGTGGCACTGAGAAAGCCAGGTTATAGTGGCACTGAGAGAATCGAGGTATAATGACACTGAAAGAGACAGGAATAGTGGCACTGAGAGAACCAGGGTATAGTGACACTGAGAGATCCATAGTGGCACTGAGAGAGCCAGAGTATAGTGGCACTGACAGAGCCAGGGCATAATGGCACTGAGAGAACCAAGGTATAGTGACAGTGAGAGAGGCAGGGATAGTGGCACTGAGAAAACCGGGGTATAATGGCACTGAGAGAGTCAAAGTATAGTGGCACTGAGAAAGCCAGAAATAGTGGCGCTAAGAGAACTAAGGTACAGTGGCACTGAGAGAGCAAGGGTATAGTGGCACTGATTGAGCCAGGGTATAGTGGCACTGAGAGAACCAGGGTATAGTGGCACTGAGAAAGCCAGGGTAAGTGGCACTGAGAGAACCAGGGTATAGTGGCACTAAGAGAGCCAGGGTATAGTGCCACTGAGGAAATTTATAGTGGCAATGAGAGAGCCAGAGATTGTGGCACTGAGAGAGCCAGAGATAGTGGCACTGAGAGAGCCAGGGGATAGTGGCACTCAACTGTACTTTAATCAATTGACTCACTCTTTACATCGCTAACTGCGCAATGAGATTTAATTACTACGTGTCTTTGATCTCTCTCTCTCTCTCTCTCACGTACTCTCACAAATAAATAAACCAAAAAAACGAGTCTTATTTTTTATTGTTTTAATGTTTTTATCTTCAAGTTTAAAATATTTTTATTGATAACTCAATACTTTTACAATAAAATTCTTGTGAACTTTGAGGCCGAGTGTAGGAACCAGCAGAGGCAGAATATACACACAGTGTATGTTTCTCAGTGTATGTACACTGAGAGATGTCTCTCTCTCAGTGTGTGTATACACTAACGGTTTACTTTAATACCTATTCTTACTGATTATCCTTGTCTGGTGGTGACAGCAGCAACATCAGCACCAGTAACAGTATTAACAGCAGCAGCAGCAGTAGTAACAGCAATACCTGCAGCAACGTTAGCGAGAACAACAGTAGCAGCAGTGGCATCAGCATCAGCAACAATATTTAGCAGCAACGACATTAACAGTCTCGGCAACAGCACCAGCTACTACAGCAGTAACATCAACAGTAGTCGTAACTGCTGCATCAGCAACAGCAGCAACAGGTCTTGTAGAAATCGTGGTAATAACTGCAATAGCGTCAATAGCCTTTGCTGCAGAAAAAGCAGTAGTAGTAGTAGTAGTAGTAGTAGTAGTAGTAGTAGTAGTAGTAGTAGTAGTAGTAGTAGTAGTAGCAATAGTTATAGTAGCAGCATTTCCAAGCAGAAACAGTAGTAGCAGAAGAATCACGAGCAGTAATAGTAATGATAGTAATAGTTACAGAAGTATTATCAGGCTCTGGTGGCCTGGTGGTTAACGCTCTCGCTTCACACGGCGAGGGCCTGGGTTCGATTCCCAGCCAGAGTAGAAACATTGGACGTGTTTCTTTCCACCTGTTGTCTATGTTCCCCATCAGTAAAATGGGTACCTGGGTGTTAGTCGACTGGTGTGGGTCGCATCCTGGGACACTGACCTAAGGAGGCCTGGTCACAGACCGGGCCGCGGGGGCGTTGACCCCCGGAACTCTCTCCAGGTAAACTCCAGGTAAGCATTAACTAGAGTATACTCCATACGAGATATAGTAATGTATGTACTCCCCTTGTGTCAACATGCACGGGGGAACTAACATTTATATCTCTCACCTACAAAAATTAATGTTATATTAGTATCTGTCCGTGCTAAACATTCACGTAATTAACATTGTAATATATCGTATACTGGAGACAAAACTGGGTTTGTGTAATCCCCTAGTTTAAACAGTCACAGTAGCAGTAGTAGTAGTAATAATAATAGTAGTAGTGGTAGTAGTAAAAGTAGTAGTAGTAGTAACAGCAGTAGTAACAGTAGTAGTAATAGTAATAGTGGTAATATATACAATATGCATCCATGTTAATAGTTAATAATAATAGTAATAGTCGTAGTAGTCCACATACATAGTATCTTCCTTACACAGAACTCTATCAAGCATAAACATCTGTTTCATGTTAACATGTGTCACAGTGTGAGCACCACCAGGATGCACTCGAAACTTCACATATAAACAGCAGCATCACATTAATATCTCTCCTAAGTTTAAACGTTCATACAGAAATAGCACACAAACATATTACGACTGAATATCAGTGTACATACTGCCCCCCCCCCTCACCTTCTCGTGTTAGCGTGACTTGTAAATGGTCCAAGCCGGATATATTAGCTTGTCTCTCCTATGTGCAGGTTATTTGTGTGTGGGACGTCAACAAAAGAACAACAGACATAACAGTTTACGACCTTGATGGTTCATCCTACTCATCAATTCAATTTTATTTTTGCATAAAAATTGCAGAATTAATAATAGAACAAAAAAGAATTTATAGTTATTGTGATGTATTGTGCCTCTGCTTGTTAGGTAAATGTATTGTAACTGTGCCTCCCGAAAAATGGGAGAGCAAGCTTTATCTTTGTTCAGTGTACAGTTGTTCAGTGATGGAGCAATTGTTGGTGTGTGATTGTACTTGTATCCGTTAGCTGGTTAGAGATATTAGTTAGTGTTTATCTCTGTCTTTGTTTGTCTGTCTGTCTCTCTCTCTCTCTCTCTCTCTCTCTCTCTCTCTCTCTCTCTCTCTCTCTCTCTCTCTCTCTCTCTCTCTCTCTCTCTCTCTCTCTCTCTCACTGCAACAAACAATACACTGCAGTGTTTGTGTTGCAGCGAGAGAGAAAGAGAGAAAGAGAAGAGAAACACTGTAACAAGCACTGCGTTGCAGTGTTTGTTACTGTTTGTGTTACAGAGTTTGTGTTGCAGCGTTTGCGCTGTAGTGCTTATCTTTCAGTTGCAGTTTAGTGAGAACAGACAAATCATTTTGTGTTGAGTGGTCGCAGTGTTTGTGGGGAAGCTTGGATAATGTATTCAAGCCACGCTGAAAAAAGTTTTAAAAATTGTCCTTCCTGTCTTTTCTTCTTCTTCTTCTTCTTCTTCTTCTTCTTCTTCTTCTTCTTCTTCTTCTTCTTCTTCTTCTTCTTCTCCTTCCCCTTCACTTTTTCCCTCTCCAATCCTCCTGTTGTTTTTCTTTTTTTCCTCCTATCCTCTCCCATTCCTTCTCCACTGCTACTGACTCTGGTAATATTCGACTGACAAAGCCTGCTGTGCAGGCGAAACATTTCAGCAATAATGATACCTAAGTCTCCCATATGCTCCTTACCCATCTTCATAATTTTCGTTCAAGAGGCAGCAAGAAGGACCACACACACAGGTTAACAGTTGTTCTTTAAGAGGATTTCGTTGTCCTCCACTCTGCCTTAAGAAGTGTCACTTTACCTCAACCTATTGACGCTGGCCTTTAACCGTGATTACTTTCGGTATGTTTTGGATTTCTGGCAAGTGTCCGGTATCTACTGACGCTGTAGATTTTGCTTAGTCGTTGCTGCTCCCTCTGGCGATACCCATGGTGTGTGTGTGTGTGTGTGTACTCACCTAATTGTGGTTCAAGTGGTCGAGACTCAGCTCTTGGCCCTGCCTGTTCACTGAGTGCTACTAGGTCCTCTCTCTGCCTGCTCCATGAGCTTTATCATACCTCATCTTAAAGTTATGTATGTTCCTGCTTCCACTGGCTCACTTGCTAGGCTATTCCACTTCCTAACAACTCAATGACTGAAGAAATACTTCCTAACATCCCTTTGACTCATCCGGGTCTTCAACTTCCAATTGTGACCCCTTGTTTCTGTGTCCTCTCTCTGGAACATCGTGTCTCTGTACACCTTGTTTATTCCACGCAGTATTTTGTATGTTGTTATCATGTCTCCCCTAACCCTCCTGTCATCCAGTGTGATCAGGCCGATTTTCCTTAACCGTGTGTGTGTGTGTGTGTGTGTGTGTAAGTGGTTTTGAGTGTGTGTGTGTGTGTACTCACCTAATTGTGGTTGCAGGGGTCTTTTCATAGCTCTTGGCCCCGCCTCTTCACTGGTCGCTACTAGGTCCTCTCTCTAACTGCTCCATGAGCTTTATCGAACCTCGTCTTAAAACTATGCATGTTTCCTGCCTCCACTACATCACTTTCCAGACTATGTGTGTGTGTGTATGTGTGTGTGTGTGTGTGTACTCACCTAGTTGTATTCACCTAGTAGAGGTTGCGGGGGTCGAGTCCAAGCTCCTGGCCCCGCCTCTTCACTGGTCGCTACTAGGTCACTCTCCCTGAAACGTGAACTTTATCATACCTTTGCTTAAAGCTATGTAAGGATCCTGCCTCCACTACATCGCTTCCCAAACTATTCCACTTTCTGACTACTCTGTGGCTGAAGAAATACTTCCTAACATCCCTGTGATTAATCTGTGTCTTCAACTTCCAACTGTGTCCCCTTGTTGCTGTGTCCCATCTCTGGAACGTCCTGTCTTTGTCCCCTTGTCAATTCCTCTCAGTATTTTGTATGCCGTTATCATGTCCCCCCTATCTCTCCTGTCCTCCAGTGTCGTCAGGTCGATTTCCCTTAACCTCTCCTCGTAGGACATACCCCTTAGCTCTGGGGCTAGTTTTGTTGAAAAACCTTAGCACTTTCTCTAGTTTCTATGCATGCTTGGCTAGTTGTGGGTTCCAAACTGGTGCAGCATACTCCAATATGGGCCTAACGTACACGGTGTACAGGGTCCTGAACGATTCCTTATTAAGGTGTCGGAATGCTGTTCTGAGGTTTGCTAGGCGCCCATATGCTGCAGCAGTTATTTGGTTGATGTGCGCTTCAGGAGATGTGCCTGGTGTTATACTCACCCCAAGATCATTTTCCTTGAGTGAGGTTTGTAGTCTCTGGCCCCTAGACTGTACTCCGTCTGCGGTCTTCTTTGCCCTTCCCCAATCTTCATGACTTTGCACTTGGTGAGGTTGAATTCCAGGAGCCAATTGTTGGACCAGGTCAACAGCCTGTCCAGATCCCTTTGTAGTTCTGCCTGGTCTTCGATCGAGTGAATTCTTCTCATCAACTTCACGTCATCTGCAAACAGGGACACCTCAGAGTCTATTCCTTCCGTCATGTCGTTCACAAATACCAGAAACAGCACTGGTCCTAGGACTGACCCCTGTGGGACCCCGCTGGTCACAGGTACCCACTATGACACCTCGCCACGTGTGTGTGTGTGTGTGTGTGTGTGTGTGTGTACTCACCTATTTGTACTCACCTATTTGTGGTTGCAGGGGTCGAGTCCTAGCTCCTGGCCCCGCCTCTTGTGTGTGTGTGTGTGTGTGTGTGTGTGTGCATGTGTGTGTGTGTGTGTGTGAGTGTAGCTTTCCATAGTACACATGCCTAATCTCATCCCGAAAAATAAAATATTAAACGCAAGTGATAAAATGTGGAAGTCGTGTGACGCACCAAAATAGTAACACTAACAGCGACCTAAACAAAAACAAAAACTGACAGAATCGTATATATATGCAGTACATACCCAAAAAAAAAAAATATTGTTAACTGTCCATATTTCTAAAAGTTTGACGCGAATTTGGACAGACTAAAAAAAATAACTTCAGCAACATATATTTATAGTTTTATTCATGCGAGTTGTAACCCAGAGAAATGTTTATTTTGGCGGGTTATTCTGGGCCACCTTTAACCCCGTCTTTTATGTTCCATGGGGCTGGCGGACAGAGTAAGACAGAGAGAGAGAGAGAGAGATAGACGGGAAAGAAAAAGGGAGAAATTCTGATGTAACTCAACATTCCGAAGTCAATAGCCCCGCCGCGTAGAGGGGAAAAGGCTAAACCTGATATGTCCTGACCTACTTCCTCTCCTCTGAACCCCGAGGCACACGGGGAAAATCTTGACTTCAACCAACATTGCTGATCTGAATAAATGTCTTCATTTTCCCTTTTCAGCCTTGGCATTCCTTTCAGGTTTTTTTTTATATGCTATCTATCGCGGGAATGCTCTGCGCATGTCCCGGATAGACAACGCTTGTGTGATGGAGGTTTCCGTGAAGGTAGATATTGCTGCTTCCTCCATTACACGAAAGAAACCTCACGATCAGTGTCTTCGAATGTTCCACACTTCTTCTTTCATTATGGTTCTTCGCTACGTCCTATATCCGATGGGAGATTGATGAAGAGCAAGCCAGTGACACACACACACACACACACACACATACACACACACACACACACACACACACACGATGTTAGGAAGTATTTCTTCAGTCACAGAGTTGTCAGGCAGTGGAATAGTCTGGAAAGTGAGGTAATGGCGGCAGGAACCATACATAGCTTTAAGACGAGGTATGATAAAGCTCATGGAGCAGGGAGAGAGAGGACCTAGTAGCGGTCAGTGAAAAGGCGGGGCCAGGAGCTGAGTCTTGACCCCTGCAACCACAAACAGGTGAGTACAAATAGATGAGTACACACACATATACACTACTAACCACACAATCACACAGATTTACTTCTCTTCAACTTCTCTCGCTACCCTATCGCCTTTTCTTCTCACCCTCTCCTTTCGTCCCCTGTCCATATCCTGCTCGAGTCCGACCAACCCCGACAAACCCCGACAGCTATTGGTCTGCCATCACGCCCCACAGCCCGTATATCCTGGCCCCAGCCTGATATAAGATGCAAAAGAGTATCGACACAGTGCTCGCTACCTGGCCTCTCACTACCTCAGCTGATGATTAAACTCCAGTACTTAGTTCCTCTATGTAGTGAGACACAGATACAGATCCCCATCTTGCAAACGTAATACAGTAGCGTGATACAATAGCGTGATACAGTAGTGTGGCACAGTAGCGCGATACAGTAGCGTGATACAGTAGTGTGACACAATAGCGTGATACAGGAGAGTGATACAGTAGTGTGATACAATAGCGTGATACAGTAGTGTGATATATTGGCGTGATACAGTAACGTGATGCTGTGCTACAATAGCGTGATACAGTAGTGTAATACAATAGCGTGAAACAGTAGCGTTATACAGTAGCGTGATACAACGGCGTAATACAGTAACGTGATACTGTGGTACAACAGCATGATACAGTAGCGTGATACAATAGCGTGACACAGTAGCGTGATGCAACAGCGTGATACATTAACGTGATACAGAGCGTGATGCAGTAAAGGACGTGAAGACGCGGATGTAAATGAAACTTTTCGCTTAAAAATATTCCGCTCTGTGTACAGTATTATCACGTCATTTGTCAAGTCGATCCCTAATCTCTGAATCCGTGCGCTTCCTCCATCGCATAACGCAACGTGTTGTCCACATTCACACTTACGAACATCTCGAGTTGCCCGAAACTGCACCTACGAACGAGGCACTCAGTAATACATACAAATCGAACGAGTGCCGAGCTGTAGTGCCGACATGTGGGGTAAACATCGCCGTCCTTTGCACTTCTATCTATAAAACAGAGTGCTGTATAGCCCTTGTGGCTTAGCGCTTCTTTTTGATTATAATAATAGTAATATAAAACAAGGTTACTCCTTTAGAAGTTGAAAACACCAGACTTCCATCTGTTTATTATTATTATTACTATTATTTTTATTATTATTATTATTATTATTATTATTATTATTATTATTATTATTATTATTATTGAGCTGGTTTAGGAAAAAGTACATTTGGATGAATGAGACACATGTGCCACAAATTGTTAGGTAAGACACATATGCAACAGTTAGGTATCTTTATAAAGATACCTAACTGTTGCATATGTGTCTTACCTAACAATCTGTCGGTATTTTATACCATTTTAATGTTCATTCTGTCAGACACTGCAACACAAGGGTATCTTGGTACAGACCATCAACTTCGACAACCTCTACTAGTGAGAACGGCTGGGTTTGAGAGGGACCTGCCCTCCCAAAGCAACCTACGTCTCACCTCCTGGCACTATATAAGACTCCATCCTGTCACTTCAACTTCATATTGTTTCAGACAACGGAACAATGCTCTTCTCCAGACTGAGGGACTGACCACCTCAAAACTTTAAGGGTGATGGACTGATTACATCGTCTTCAAGTATCTTCTGCTTCTATCAACTTTTCTGTACTCGACTGAAGAAGCCTACTGTGTAGGCGAAACGTTTCGAAATAAAGATACCTAACTGTTGCATAGGTGTCTTACCTAACAATCTGTCGGTATTTTATACCATTTTAATGTTCACATGTGCCACAACTTGGGTAAGTGTAACGTTTCGCCTGACAATGGCGAAACACCTTCCACACAGATATTCCTGCACTGGACTGGCAGAGCCACTGACTGGCGAAACGTTACCCACAATAAAG
>NC_091310.1:30988006-31020506 GCF_038502225.1 Cherax quadricarinatus | reverse complement strand
ATTTTTTTTTTTCTTTTGACTAGGATGGTCATGGGATGGGATGACGTAATAATTTGAAAACAAAATCGCAGAGAGTGTCGCAGGGTTTATGAAAAAAAATCCTAGAATATAAAACTTTTACTGCACATATAAAATCCGCCAAACACCTCAACTACCGGGAACGCCTGGAACCACTTGACCTGTACTCCCTGGAGAGCAGGCGAGAGAGATACATCATAATCTACACCTGGAAAATCTTAGAAGGAATGGTCCCTGATCTACACATAGAAATCACTCACTACGAAAGCAAAAGACTTGGCATGCGGCGCAACATACCTCTAATGAAAAGTAGGGGCGCCATTGGTACACTAAGAGAAAACACAGTAAGTGTCCGGGGCCCAAGATTGTTCAACAGCCTACCACCAGCCATAAGGGAAATTACCAATAGACCCCTGGTTGCCTTCAAGGAGCTGGGCAGATATCTAAAGTCATTGCTGGGTCAGTCGGACTGTGGTTCGTACGTTTGATTACGTGCGGCCCGCAGTAACAGCCTAGTCGATCAGGCCCTGTCCCTGGTCCATGACCAAGTCTTCCGGTGGAAGGCCTGGTCATGGACCGGACCACGGGGGTATTGATCCCCAGAATACCCTCCAGGTAGGCTTAAGCTGCGGGTCATCATGTAACATACCAGCGTCAGGAAACACTTGTACTGTTTCCTGACAAACCTTACCTAACTTAACCTTATGTTCAGTTAAACAAAGTGATGTTGAAGCGTGATTTTCAGTCCGTTTCCTGTACCTTGTTGTGTCTTCACGTTTTTTATATAATGAAGTTATTGTCCAGATACAGACGTTTACCACAATGTGACGGTAGAAACGTTTTTCCTGTCGCCTGGGAGACGTGTAAACAGACGAGTGGGTGTGGGGTCGGAGGTGCAGAGAGAGACAGTGCTCCTTGAGGCCCAGACGAGGCAGAGAAAGGTCACAGCTACACAGAGAACATTAATGAACACATAGATTTGCTGGAGGAAGGTCAGAACAGACAGTGCTAACCTCTAGGCGTGGTAAAGGAAGGCTCTAACAACAGTGTTACTTAACACACAGACGTGGTAAAGGAAGGCTGGAACAACAGTGTTACTTAACACACAGACGTGGTAAAGGAAGGCTGGAACAACAGTGTTACTTAACACACAGACGTGGTAAAGGAAGGCTGGAACAACAGTGTTACTTAACACACAGACGTGGTAAAGGAAGGCTGGAACAACAGTGTTACTTAACACATAGACGTGGTAAAAAAAAAAACAGGGACAGCACAGTGTTACTTAACACCAAAAGACAAAATTCACCAGATTCCAGAAGAAGTAGGAGAAAAATAAGGAATTCCAGAAACACAATTCGTTCTACACTTTTCTCTCCCCCCCCATCCCCCCCCCCGTTCCTCTCACGTCTCCCTTACAGAAAAAAAATTATTTCCCCTAGAGTTGAAGTCACAGGAAAACTCATTGAAAAGCCCGTGAATTATTGATCCCTTGCAGACTGGTTGACTTGTCTGGTCCGCTGCTAACTCAACACCTGCCACCAAATAAAGAAGGAAGAGGAAGAGAAAAAGAGAGAGAGAGAGAGAGAGAGAGAGAGAGAGAGAGAGAGAGAGAGAGAGAGAGAGAGAGAGAGAGAGAGAGAGAGAGAGAGAGAGAGAGGTCGAATAAATGGAAATTTGGAATGGTGGGAGGGGAGAGGTCGAATAGAGAAAGAGAGATTGAATGAGGAGATGGGAAAAAAGGTTAAAAGAGGAGGAAAGAAACATAAAAATCCAGATGGTGTAAATAAATTAAGAAGGCGAAATAAAATGATATACGAAAGAAAAATTCACAGATGAAGCAAGGAAAATGATGTTAAAAATCAAGAAAAATATTATTATTATTATTATTATTATTATTATTATTATTATTATTATTATTATTATTATTTCTTTCTTTCAACACACCGGCCTTATCCCACCAAGGCAGGGTGGCCCAAAAAGAAAAACAAATTTCTCTTTTTAAATTTAGTAATTTATACAGGAGAAGGGGTTACTAGCCCCTTGCTCCTGGCATTTTAGTCGCTTCTTACAACACGCATGGCTTACGGAGGAAGAGTTCTGTTCCACTTCCCCATGGAGATAAGAGGAAATAAAGAAGAACAAGAACTAGAAAGAAAATAGAAAACCCAGAGTGGTGTGTATATATATGCTTGTACATGTATGTGTAGTGTGACCTAAGTGTAAGTAGAAGTAGCAAGACGTACCTGAAATCTTGCATGTTTATGAGACAAAAAAGGACACCAGCAATCCTACCATCATGTAAAACAATTACAGGCTTCCGTTATTATTATTATTATTATTATTATTATTATTATTATTATTACAGCTACTACTACTACTACTACTACTACTACTACTACTACTACTACTACTACTATTAATCATTTATTGCGGACTCTGATGACGGTATCTGACAAGACAGAAATCTTAGTAAATAAAGATGTTTACCTCGATACATATTAAAGAAGAGACTTCTCCTTGTCCTCCTCCTCTCCCACCACCACCTCCTCTCCCACCACCTCCTCCTCTCGCACCACCACCTCCTCTCCCACCACCACCTCCTCTCCCACCACCACCTCCTCTCCCACCACCTCCTCCTCTCGCACCACCACCTCCTCTCCCACCACCACCTCCTCTCCCACCACCACCTCCTCTCCCACCACCACCTCCTCTCCCACCACCTCCTCCTCTCCCACCACCACCTCCTCTCCCACCACCTCCTCCTCTTCCACCACCTCCTCCTCTCCCACCACCTCCTCCTCTCCCACCACCTCCTCCTCTCCCACCACCTCCTCCTCCACACCCACCACCACCTCCTCTCCCACCACCACCTCCTCTCCCACCACCTCCTCCTCCTCTCCCACCACCTCCTCCTCTCCCACCACCTCCTCCTCTCCCACCACCACCTCCTCTCCCACCACCTCCTCCTCTCCCACCACCTCCTCCTCTCCCACCACCTCCTCCTCTCCCACCACCTCCTCTCCCACCACCTCCTCCTCTCCCACCATCTCCTCCTCTCCCACCACCTGTCAGCTCCGAGGTCCTGGGAATTATGCTGAATATTCTGAATATATTTCCAGTAGTCGCACACTCACAATGGTAGAGGGACGAGGGTGTAGTGTTAGTGTTGTTTGTGAGGGGAAGGAGAGAGGGGAGAAGTGAGGGAGAGAGGGGAGAAGTGAGGGAGAGAGGGGAGAAGTGAGGGAGAGGGGGTGAAGTGAGGGAGAGAGGGGAGAAGTGAGGGAGAGAGGGGTGAAGTGAGGGAGAGGGGGGTGAAGTGAGGGAGAGAGGGGAGAAGTGAGGGAGAGAGGGGTGAAGTGAGGGAGAGGGGGGTGAAGTGAGGGAGAGAGGGGAGAAGTGAGGGAGAGAGGGGTGAAGTGAGGGAGAGGAGGGTGAAGTGAGGGAGAGAGGGGTGAAGTGAGGGAGAGAGGGGTGAAGTGAGGGAGAGAGGGGTGAAGTGCGGGAGAGAGGGGTGAAGTGAGGGAGGGGGGTGAAGTGAGGGAGAGGGGTGAAGTGAGGGAGAGAGGGGTGAAGTGAGGGAGAGAGGGGTGAAGTGAGGGAGAGACGGGTGAAGTGAGGGAGAGAGGGGTGAAGTGAGGGAGGGGGGTGAAGTGAGGGAGAGGGGTGAAGTGAGGGAGAGAGGGGTGAAGTGAGGGAGAGAGGGGTGAAGTGAGGGAGAGAGGGGTGAAGTGAGGGAGAGAGGGGAGAAGTGAGGGAGAGAGGGGTGAAGTGAGGGAGAGAGGGGTGAAGTGAGGGAGAGAGGGGTGAAGTGAGGGAGAGAGGGGTGAAGTGCGGGAGAGACGGGTGAAGTGCGGGAGAGAGGGGTGAAGTGAGGGAGAGGGGTGAAGTGAGGGAGAGGGGTGAAGTGAGGGAGAGAGGGGTGAAGTGAGGGAGAGAGGGGTGAAGTGAGGGAGAGAGGGGAGAAGTGAGGGAGAGAGGGGTGAAGTGAGGGAGAGGAGGGTGAAGTGAGGGAGAGAGAGGTGAAGTGAGGGAGAGAGGGGTGAAGTGAGTGAGAGAGGGGTGAAGTGCGGGAGAGAGGGGTGAAGTGAGGGAGGGGGGTGAAGTGAGGGAGAGGGTGAAGTGAGGGAGAGAGGGGTGAAGTGAGGGAGAGTGGGGTGAAGTGAGGGAGAGAGGGGAGAAGTGAGGGAGAGAGGGGAGAAGTGAGGGAGAGAGGGGAGAAGTGAGGGAGAGGGGGGTGAAGTGAGGGAGAGAGGGGAGAAGTGAGGGAGAGAGGGGTGAAGTGAGGGAGAGGGGGGTGAAGTGAGGGAGAGAGGGGAGAAGTGAGGGAGAGAGGGGTGAAGTGAGGGAGAGGGGGTGAAGTGAGGGAGAGTGGGGTGAAGTGAGGGAGAGAGGGGTGAAGTGAGGGAGAGGAGGGTGAAGTGAGGGAGAGAGGGGTGAAGTCAGGATATTACAACCTAGGATTTCAAATGGCCTGTTATCCCAGGTGTAATGGGAGCAAATAAACACAGTAGAAAAAGTTTAGACTTATATTATCCTTCACCAATTATAACAGCAATATGTACACTATGTACAGTGATAAATATAGTGCACTCCACGGTAAGCAAGGCAGAAATAGAAGCCACAAGATAGCAGACCGTGCTTCAACCAGCTCTAGAGTGGGAATGACAAGGGCAGACAGGAGAGCGGTATCCACATAACCTCTGCGATTGTCAATCCCACCTTCTTATTGGCTAGAACCTGGTCACTAGTTGAACGATGGGGCCCCATCATCAACTCTTAGCAACCTGGTTCGCTGGTTGGGGGAGATAGCCTGTAAATGAGGGTGTGTCCATGCGCCGAATAAAGGTTACGTACTCTTTGCATGCCACACCCCCACCCCCGAGAAGGCTCAGGATTAGGCTGCCACCTCCCAGTGGTAACCGTGCCGCCATGGCACAAAATAATGGGACCGCCTATCCTCTCCACCATCCCACTCTTAGATAGAGCTCAGCTTTCCTAGTGACCAAAAGCCAAACCCTAAACTCAGAGTGAGACAGCAGTCAGATAGGCCAACATAGGTCCAAGATACAAGCGGACGGTAGCCCGTATCCCCTCACTAAAAAAAAAAAACCCCCACATCAGGGGATAAAAAAAAAGAGCTTGAAAGGGGGGTTACCACAAATACATCCTAACCTAAATAAAATATTAAACTAGACTCTTGACAAAGAGTCTGCCAACACATTTTCTTTGCCGGCAATGTAATTTATTTTTATATTGTAGGGCTGCAGCCTGAGCGTCCAACGCATAAGCCTTGTGTTGTGATTCTTCATGGCTTGGAGATAGACTAACGGGTTGTGATCACTGTAGACTGTGACCACCTGCGATGTCTGGCCCACATAAACATCGAAATGCTCCAAAGCCAGTACCAGCGCGAGGGCTTCTTTTTCAATGGTAGAGTAAGCTCTCTGATGTGGCTGGAACTTGGCTGAAAAGTATGCTACAGGCTGCAACTCCTTGTTCCCGATTTGTAATAGTACCGCCCCAACCCCAGACTCACAAGCATCAACCTGTAATGAAAAAGGTTTGGAGAAGTCTGGAGACAGGAGAATGGGTGCAGAGCACAATAATCTTTTTGCTTTATTAAAAGCAGTGTTACAATCTGACGTCCAATTAAAGGGAACTTTATGACTGGTAAGAGAGGTAAGAGGGGCTACAATATCTGAGAAATTCTTACAGAATCTTCTGTAAAATCCTATCATGCCTAGGAAACGTTGAAGAGATTTCCTATCATGAGGAACTGGATAATCTTTAATCGAAAGAACTTTAGCAAGTTTAGGTGCAACATTACCACTACCTACTTCATGGCCTAGAAAAGTGATAGTGGCCTGGCCAAAGGAAGATTTAGATAAATTAACTGTTAATTGGGAATTCTTAAAGGTCTCAAACAGAGCTTTAAGTCTAAGTAGGTGTTGATCCCAAGTATCAGACACCACAACAATATCATCTAGGTATGCTGCCGTGCCTTCAAGTCCTTTAATAGCCTGATGGATGAGTTTCTGGAATGAAGAGGGGGAATTTTTCATTCCGAAGGGGGTAACTGTATACTGATAATGACCTCCTGGAATTACGAAGGCAGAGATTTCCTTCGCCTTATCTGTCAAAGGTACCTGATAGTAACCTTTAAGGAGATCTAATTTGGACACAAAAGTAGCCTTACCCACAAAGTCAATTACGTCATCCAGACGAGGAAGAGGGTAAGCATCTGTAATTGTGACCTCGTTCACTTTACGGTAGTCTGTGCACATACGAAACCCTCCATCAGCCTTCTTTACTAGGATGCACGGTGAAGCCCATGGACTAGATGACTCCTCCACTAAACCATGTTCTAACAAGAAGTCTACTTCCTGCTGAAGTAGCCTTTGCTTTTCAGGATTAGCTCTGTAGGGGGAGAGTTTAATTGGTTTAGATTTTCCCACATCTACATCATGGTAACCTAACGTACATTTTTTCGGCACATCCGAAAAAATATTAGGATATGACTGTAGAAGCTCAGTTAAATTGGTTGCTTGTATTTCAGATAATCCATCCATTAAAGGGCTAGGATCCTTGAGGAGGACAGAATTGGAAAGTTTAGTATTAATTTCAGAGATAGAGTGCAAAGAGTCAGAGTCGTCCTCAGAGGTAGAGGACAGAGTCATTACTGGGACTTTATCTGGTGTATGAAAGGCCTTGATTTGATTAATGTGGTAAGTTTTTGTTTTTGAGGTCTTACCAATGGGAGCTACCACATAATTTAAATCAGATAATCTACTTACTATCTGCATAGGTCCCGTAAATCTAGCTTTCAAGGTGTGGCCAGGTATAGGTTCCTGCACCAACACCTTGTCTCCTGGATGGAAGGAGCGGAATTGTGCACTTTTGTCATACCTCTGTTTCATCTTACTTTGAGCTATCTTTAGGTTAGCCGTGGCTAACTCACGTGCCACCTGCAACCTTGAAGACGGGTTGTAGAGTGCTGAGCTTACGTCTTCTCCCATCCATCCTTCTTTGAGCACCCGAAGAGGACCTCGTACATTGTGCCCAAAGATCAGCTCAAACGGACTATACCCTGTAGACTCTTGCACCGTCTCTCGTACTGAGAATAGCAACAACGGTAGAGATTCATCCCAATCTGTCGGAAAGTGCATGCAAAAACTTCTCATCATTGTTTTTAATGTTTGGTGGAATCTTTCCAAGGCGCCTTGGGACTGAGGGTGATAGGCAGTGGATAAGTTGTGAATTATCCCTAACCTAGTTAATACTTCCCTAAATGCTTTGGCAGTGAAGTTAGTACCTTGATCACTTTGTATAGTTTTAGGAATGCCAAAACAAGAAATGAATTTTGTTAAAGCTTTGAGAATAGCTTTAGTATTGATACTACGCATAGGGATTGCTTCAGGATATCTGGTTACTTTATCCATAATTGTAAATAAATACTGATTTCCAGACTTTGACTTAGGTAGTGGACCTACACAATCTATAATTAAATCTGCAAAAGGTTCTCCATCAGCAGGTATGGGTTGGAGAGGTGCAGGTTTAATGGAATGTCCAGGTTTCCCAACTTGCTGACATTCTCGGCAACACCTAATATGATTCTTCACATCTTTCTTTAATTTTGGCCAATAAAATTCTTTTGTGATTCTATACAAGGTTTTTGTAATTCCTAAGTGACCTCCTAATGACGTATTATGAGCTATATTTAATATCTGAGGTCTATACTTGGTTGGAACCACTAACCTGTCGTATAATTGCCGGCCCTCTATCTCCTTACCAGTCTCAGTGCATACCAAATAATCATTTTTAACTTCATACTTGACTGGATGACCCAAAGAGGATTTACCCATGGCTGCCTCAAAAGCGAATTTTAAAGAAGGGTCCTTTCGTTGTTCCTCCCGGAAGGACAGTCCCTCGGGCATGGAAACAGAGACATCTGGGAATCCTGCAACCTGGGAATAGGAAGGCTTGATCGGGGTCTGTTCACTTGATTTACGAGACTCCGGCCGGTGTGTCTCATAAAACAACGTGGCTATTCCGAGATCGGAGTCGTCCAAGGATAGGTCAACATTCTCCCCAGACAACCCTTGGGATGTTGCCCGAGTTATGGCCAACACTGGAGAAGCATTAATCATTATAGGTTCAGGACACGAAGTAACAGTAGTAATGTTATTACCCAGTAATAACATGGCATTTTTCATGGGAAATCCTTTTGAGATACCTACAGTCAAGTACCCAGTGTAATATTTGCACTGTACATAAATTTTATGCAAAGGAACTGAATATATAGCTCCTCCATAAGCTTCCAATAAAACTGAGGAATTCAAGGAAGTATTCTCTGAAAGGGGTAATATTCCTTCTCTGACAAGTGAGCAATATGCTCCAGTATCTCTAAAGGTATTTACTTTAGTTGGTTCTGAGTTTTCCTGAAGGGAAATAAGACTTTCGCAATAATAAGGGGCCATACCTTTTTCTACTTCTCTAGGGGACATGTTACTAGGGATATTAGAGATTTTCCCGATGGGTTGAGGTTTTTGGGGGCAGTTGGAACTGATGTGACCTACTTTATTGCATCTGAAGCAGACGACAGGCTTGCCCTTTACTCCCTGATGACGTTGCAAGTGGTGTCGTTCTGGCTGGTGCCTCTCTGGATATTGTTGTCGAGATGCTCCATAAGTAGTTTGCCTCTCCGCAGGGGGACCATATGTTGAGAAGCGTGGCTCACCAGGTGACTTATTTGGATGACGTAGACGCTCTCCCTCCGGCTGGCACTTCATTCTCCAATGTTGTCGATCTCTGCTCACGCCAGACTGTTGAAAAGAGAGACAGGACCGCTCGGACAAGGAGCGGTTCGTTTCGAAGGTATCAGCCAACCTGGCCGCCTCCAATGCAGTGGTTAAGTCACGATCCTGCAGAAAGACACGAACCTCTGGTCCCACAGACTCCAGCAGGTTATCAATCAGAATAAGCTGCACCAGCTCCTCAAAGTTAGAGACACCACTCGCTTTATACCAGCTGGTAAAAGCTTTGGTTTGCTGTCTCACAAAGTCCACCAGGGATTGACCAAGCTGCCGCCTGTTCAATTTGAAGGTCTTACGATATTTAGCTGGGATACATGTATATGCTCCCAACACTGTGGTCTTCACTACTTGATAATCAGAGAATTCAGCGTCAGTTAATACCGACGTAAATTCCTGTGCCTTACCCAATAATGCTGTATGAACCAACGCTGCCCAGTGCTGTTCCGGCCACCTCAAGGCTCGAGCCTGATTTTCGAAGCTTTCGAAAAATTGCTCTGGTTCGGCCTCATTGAAGCGGGGAACAAGCTGTACTGCTTTTTGTAAACTGAAATCGTTTACAGAATGCGAAAACTGCCTCCTTTCTCTTTCCCTATCAAATTCTTCCCTTGCGAATGCTCTCTGTTCCCTAGTTTGCTCAAGATTGATTTTTGCCAGCTCAAGTGCCAACGACGCTGATTCACCCTGAGACAACCCAGCTGCACTATACTGACCATTTTGCTCCGTAGGTATATCATCTTCCTCATGCGAGAACATAGTAGTTTTTGCCCTAGCTCCCGTAGAGGGAGGAGTTTGATGTGCCATCTCTTCTTCAATAAGTATGTCAGCAATAAGTGAACGCAGTTGCGCAGCTGTAAGAGTGCGTTTATAGGGAATGCCAATGGAACGAGCAATTTGCCAACAACGCTGTAGAGACAATTTAGGTAGGTTATGCAAAGTATATGCCGACACCAGGCGTCTGACTCGTCTAGGTGGCATAAGTTATTCGCTATGCACAGTACGAATACCCCAACGTAACACGTTAATTTGCAGAACACGCTTAGCTATGCACAGTACGATTGCAGAATACGCATACAAGCAAAGCCGACTGCACACAAGATTGACCGTAGCGAAGCGAGCACACTGAACAAGCTAGTAGCGAGCTGTTGAACGATCACACAATAGCAAGGCTGATCATAAGCAACTGACACGCAAAATTTGTAAAGCGAAGCGAAACAGCAAGCTACACAATGTTCCTGCTACAAGCTTCACCCTAAGCTCAACCGTTTCTCTAAGTCCAGCTCTCGGACAGGCTACCCATATTACAACCTAGGATTTCAAATGGCCTGTTATCCCAGGTGTAATGGGAGCAAATAAACACAGTAGAAAAAGTTTAGACTTATATTATCCTTCACCAATTATAACAGCAATATGTACACTATGTACAGTGATAAATATAGTGCACTCCACGGTAAGCAAGGCAGAAATAGAAGCCACAAGATAGCAGACCGTGCTTCAACCAGCTCTAGAGTGTGAATGACAAGGGCAGACAGGAGAGCGGTATCCACATAACCTCTGCGATTGTCAATCCCACCTTCTTATTGGCTAGAACCTGGTCACTAGTTGAACGATGGGGCCCCATCATCAACTCTTAGCAACCTGGTTCGCTGGTTGGGGGAGATAGCCTGTAAATGAGGGTGTGTCCATGCGCCGAATAAAGGTTACGTACTCTTTGCATGCCACAGGCAGTAGGAGCAGAACAAATAAATACAAGAACCAGGGAAAGAAACCAGAAAATGACGCTTTTTCGTCTTCACTTATTACTCCTTTCAGTTTTTTCCTCGCAATTATCCGTCCTTAGGCTCTTATTTCCTTATTTTCCTCACCCACACCAGACCTGGTCGAGACCACACCAGACCTGGTCGAGACCACACCAGACCTGGTCGAGACCACACCAGACCTGGTCGAGACCACACCAGACCTGGTCGAGACTACACCAGACCTGGTCGAGACCACACCAGACCTGGTCGAGACTACACCGGACCTGGTCGAGACCACACCGGACCTGGTCGAGACCACATCAGATCTGGTCAAGATCACACCGGAGACCTGGTCAAGACCACACCGGAAACCTGGTCAAGACCACACCGGAGACCTGGTCAAGACCACACCGGAGACCTGGTCAAGACCACACCGGAGACCTGGTCAAGACCCCACCGGAGACCTGGTCAAGACCACACCGGAGACCTGGTCAAGACCACACCGGAGACCTGGTCAAGACCACACCGGAGACCTGGTCAAGACCACACCGGAGACCTGGTCAAGACCACACCGGAGACCTGGTCAAGACCACACCGGAGACCTGGTCAAGACCACACCGGAGACCTGGTCAAGACCACACCGGAGACCTGGTCAAGACCACACCGGAGACCTGGTCAAGACCACACCGGAGACCTGGTCAAGACCACACCGGAGACCTGGTCAAGACCACAGTGACTGTACAATCACAGATGAAACAACCAGTCACAACAACCTTACCTACTACGATTCTTCCAAAAAAAAAAATTTCTTTCTGCTCTGAAAAGTTGAGAGTTTGTCGTCCATGAATGACTGTTTTAATTTATAATCTGAATCAAAGTTCAAGACTTTCAAATGACAATCTCACAAGCTAACATTTAGTCATTTTTTTTTTTGTGCCGCAGTCCAATTTTACTTCTAAAAATTTAATCTAACCCATGGTAACGAATTTTATCTCTATACTATTATATTTCAAGCCTAGTTTTAATTTTAATCAGCTTAAGTCTTACTTGCTTTAAATCTAGATCATAGTGTACCGTTATATTAAAATTATCTTAGGCTATATCAAATTTATTTTATATACATTAAGTCTTGTTTATCTTAAATATTGTAATTTTTAAACATAACCTATTTTAAATTGTAATTCAAACTATAGCTAATCTCAGCCTGTACGGGGCCCATTTTGGATGGTTTCAGAGAGGGACAGTCACGTACATTCTGCGTGCGCTTGTCCCGAGTCAATAGGGACACCCCTATTGACTCGAGGATCAGTCATAAACCTCTACATTACTCACGGGAAGAATACCTGAGTGACCACAAGTGAAGGAGTACCTCGTGAAACTTGACTCTGGTAAGTTTTCCGCCTCTCCATGACCACCACGTCTTACACCCTGTAGGGAATTTCAAAAAAAAATTCAATGACTACCTGAACCCCTGTACAGGATGTCAGTGAGGTTATGGATGCCTTTGTAGAAGAACTCATGCTAAAGGCTTGTGGTAATATATGAAGACTAAGCCAGACAAATGGGGCTACAGGCTTTTCTGCAAAGTGCATATGGCTTCATCCATGACGTGATCATGTATGTCCCTGGGAGCTTCAACGTTTACTGCACCTGGGGTACAGTTCAGTTCTCAGAGGAAGAGCAGCAGGTGACTGTAAAATATAAAATTGTTACTATTCTGAACATCATCTACTGTGTGAAAATTAGACACATTTGCAACATCAGTGTATCATTATTGTAGACGTTTCGTCAATCAGTGGCTTTATCAATACAAATTCGAGGACATAATTAGAAGACAGTAGAACTGTAAACAAAAGATGAGGTAACCAGTCCCTCAGACTACGGTGCTCTTCACCAACTCCAAGACTGAGGGACTGATTACCTCGTCTTCTGTATATAGTTCCACTGTCTTCAATTATATCCTTGAACCTGTGTTGATGAAGCCACTGGCTGGCCGAACGTCTACAATAAAGTTACCCAAATGTTGCAAATATATCTAATTTTCATCTTGTTCATTCATGTACAACTCATCTACTCTGTAGTGGAAAGATAGATAAGAAGTCACTATGTTGTCTTCTGATGAAGGCATTCACTCCACCAGCGGACATCTCAGCTATGACAACGATGTCAGGAAGAGAGTGGAGCTCTCCAGCCTCCGAGTCATCAAGCATTATAACTATTAACATGAGTGTGACTGGCAAGAGTGACATGCTCACCCAACATGAGTGTGACTGGCAAGAGTGACATGCTCACCCAACATGAGTGTGACTGGCAAGAGTAACATGCTCACCCAACATGAGTGTGACTGGCAAGAGTAACATGCTCACCCAACATGAGTGTGACTGGCAAGAGTGACATGCTCACCCAACATGAGTGTGACTGGCAAGAGTGACATGCTCACCCAACATGAGTGTGACTGGCAAGAGTGACATGCTCACCCAACATGAGTGTGACTGGCAAGAGTGACATGCTCACCCAACATGAGTGTGACTGGCAAGAGTGACATGCTCACCCAACATGAGTGTGACTGGCAAGAGTGACATGTTCACCCAACATGAGTGTGACTGGCAAGAGTGACATGCTCACCCAACATGAGTGTGACTGGCAAGAGTGACATGCTCACCCAACATGAGTGTGACTGGCAAGAGTGACATGCTCACCCATCGCTATAAGGCCCTGAAGACGGTACATAAAACTCTTTGGCTATGCTATTGACGTTGTTATCTGCAACTCTTCCATCTTCTAAAATGGCTGCAGTTACTTCAAAGAGAGCGCCATTCCCCTCAAAGAGTTCAGACTTCAGAAGTCATTAAATACAAAACAACACATCCAGACTCTCGCTGGATGAGGATCTGTAAGAGGACGACAACACCCTAAGTAAAGGAGGAACAAAAATCTCCAGCGCATATAGATTCTGTGAGGTTTAATTATTATAGATTCTGTGAGGTTTAATTATTATAGATTCTGTGAGGTTTAATTATTATAGATTCTGTGAGGTTTAATTTTTATAGATTCTGTGAGGTTTAATTTTTATAGATTCTGTGAGGTTTAATTATTATAGATTCTGTGAGGTTTAATGATTCATGGTTCCACTGACCCAGATTCCAGAAAAAGATAGGCAGTCCTGTAAGTCATGTTCTACTCAGTGACGGGCATCAGTTTGCAGGGATGTACGAAGTATTCAAGGTGACTCTGTACTTGTCTAACACCTAGAAATAATTGGTCTACTTATGTGACATTTTAACTTTAGTTTACAAAACTTTTTTTTCAAGAAATACCTGCATTTTCTTCAAAGTTTTTAAATTTTTAAAGTTGCAAATTATATTTATTTTTTGAGTATATTTTTTTTAATGATTAGCATGCATCTTTTTACCATTCTACGTTTTTACCCCCCCCAAAAAATGCATATTTAGTCCAGATTCACTTTGTCCTGGCGTGGTTCCTCTTAAGTCATTCCAAGACCCTGTTCTGCACTTATAATTGTAAATTATTTCAATGTTAAGAAAAGTGACAGAAATTATTTTGTCTTAGAAAAGGATGTTTTTCGACACCATGAGAGAATGTAAAACTCCCTTCAGTGCTTTTCTTAAGGATAAAGTTTTATCTAACTTGTTAAAAATCCAGTCAACCTTAATTGACCTTGTTTACTCTATCTTAAAAAAAAATATCATAAATTCTTAATTTGTTTTAAATCTAAACATCCTTAAATCTATTCTATATAAATTAAGCTATCTTAAAATTATCCTAACCAAAACGAAACCTAGTCATTATTTGCCTAACTGAACAACCTTCGTAAGAACACTCCTTTCTTCTTTTCTGAAGGAACAACATCGACTGCATCTCCTCGGCTTACTGATGAATATTTGACGCCTCTCCCACTCTCCTGAGATCAGGCTACGCGTCTCAGCATGTCTCCTGACATCGTGATGCATTTAAAATCATTTCTTACTTCTATAAACCATGAGCTGCGGGGCAGTACACGAGTAGTCTAGGTAACCTGTCACCGTCTTAGCTTACCCCGGCTTATTGTATATGTGTGTTGACAGGTACGTACGACAGGTAAACTAGAAGAGCTTTACCTAGAGTGAAAATTTGTCTATAATATTTTAGAGGACTACTCTATACCAAATGTTTAATATTACTTAGCCTACTGCAGACGAGCATAGCCTAGATACTGAAACATTAGCATACATGATACTCAACCCGGCAAAGCACCACCTACTTAACAACACAGGTATCACATGACCACATTGTCTAGCGGTCCTCACCTCAAGTATACCATTTTTCAGGTCGCTATGTGTCACACCTCACTCTCCGCCTGTATTTACTGTCATTTATTATGTGTGTGTTAGAAGTGATCAAAGCTTGAGTAAGCAGACCCGGAAGACCAAAATGAAATCTACCTTAGCGGAGTTAAGTCCAGGTTAGCGTAAACAATGCCGAACGTCAGCCTTGTGCAGCCTGTACCACCCAACCTAATCCTAGCTTAATACTGTTTACAAGAGAGTGTGCAGTGCCCTGGGTATACATTAATGCTAGCCTGAAGGTACCCATAAAAAGAATGACAGTTTTCAGAGCTCTCGTGTCAGGGGCAAAATGATGTATTGCCCAAAGGGACTTCTGTCCCGGCCCTCCCTCCCCCCATCACTATAATGAAAGATGCATTAATCATTCGTTGTTAGGAATTCTAAAAAAAATTGGTGAACTGTTGGATGGTTGACTAGTAAGGTTTAAAGCCTACCGAGCGCACAAAGGTCATTAAGGTTGCATGTCACCTATTCACCACCAGTGAAGAATATTTTCATCCCTATAATAAGGATTAAAGCAAATTCTCAGTGTATATATACACGCTGAGAGACATATACCTTTCGGCGTATATAATATTTTTTGTGTAGTGTGTGGTCTGACATCTTAGATTTTTTAAGAGATGTATTTTATTTATATTTATTATTATTATTATTATTATTATTATTATTATTATTATTATTATTATTATTATTATCATTATTATTATTATTATTATTATTATTATTATTATTATTATTATTATTATAAGCATTAACATAAACATCAGAGCATGAAGAGGCTCTGGAGGAAGAGTTTAGAGATTGGGGAGCCTCAGGAGGGAGACTCCAGAGCTAGGGAAGCTTCCGGAGACACTCGAAAACGGAGGAACCCTAGAGGGGAAGGAACCCTCTGGGAGCAAAACCCCTCGGGGGGAAGGGAAACCCTAGGGAAAGGATGATGGAGGCCGATGCTTGGCTGCCACAGACCCACCCACCATCCTAGCACTCCGTTCAATCCCAAGAAGTTTCCTGTGAATGGTTGAGGATGGGCGCTGCTGACTCGACGCCCGGCTTGCCTTATCTCCAACTTTTGACAAAAACTTTATTCTTCTCCCTTAGATTACTTTCATTTCCGCAAGCCAAAAATTACGAACACAAAAGAGGCTGGAGAGTTTCCTCCAAGAAATTTCCGCGAGTGTCTTGAAGGAGTTGGGGGATAAAATACGTTAGTGAAACAAAGGTTCCCAAACCAGCCTCATTCTTCCTCTCCCTCCCCCCCCCCCCTGAAAGTTCTAAGCGGATAAGCTCTTTATTTTCAGCTGAATGATCGCGTTGCCTCATGTTGTGGCATGTGTTACTCGAACTTTGATATCAAATTCACTCGCTGCAGAAGTCATTTTGACAAAAAGAAATCACGGGAAAGTTGTGGTATATAACTCTCCAACTTGAAATAGATTAGAATAGTCCATAAGAGCCAAGGGGGAGAAAAAATGGGATATTTCACAATCCACAGAATGGAAATAAATCTTTAGAACGACGTTTTTGATCCGCTCAGAAACTAGATGTGACCACACAATTTTGATGTAAACACATCAAGTTTTCACATCACACCTAACAGGTAGCCGAGTTAATATTATGTGTTAGTAATTGAAATTTACGCCATATGTTCAGAAATTAAGATTTTTTCTTACATTAAATCTTATTTATGCCTAAATTAAACTTGATATATATATCAGTGAGGAAACGTATACGAATGAGTTTTATCAGACTACGAATAACCTGAGTAATGAGAGTAACTGTAGATAAGAGTGAGTGGAGGCAAGTGTTTTTTTTTATGATTTGACGTGCTGTTAGAGTGTGAGTAAGGTAACATTTATGAAGGGATTCAGGGAAAACCTGTTTGGCCGACTTGAGTCTTGAAAGTGGGAAATGTAGTGCTTGCAGTCTGAAGGATGGGCGGGGGAATGTTGCAGTTTGGAGGATCATCTGAACTTTGATGTCATCGTGCTTCTGGCAAGACAGTGATTGAATGAATGACAGTGAAAGTGTTTTGTTTTTGTCGAGTAACCCTACCTCGTTGGGAGGCGACAGCAGTATTAAAATAATAATAATAATAATAATAATAATAATAATAATAATAATAATAATAATAATAATAATAATAATAATATTTTGCAAGTTCTTCTGTGTTATGTGGCATCTATCAGGGAATCTATCGAGGAATCTATCAGGTACTCCGTCAGAGGATCTATCTGGGGAAATATGTTGACGTCGATAAATGATACTAATTATAAACGAGTCTATAATTCCTTGCTCGACTAATTAACGCTAATTACCCAAATTTCAGATTTTTCCCTGCATCCTTAATTAGTGTGTTAATAATGGCTCTGGTGATGCTTTTCTGATGTATATGTATGTATACATGTATGTATAAATGTAGATATGTGTGTACTCACCTAGTTAGATATGTGTGTGTGTGTGTGTGTGTGTGTGTGTGTGTGTGTGTGTGTGTGTGTGTGTGAATAAAGCGACTAAGTTATTCCCACAGAGCTCAGCAGAGGGTTTCACAGGGCTCAGCATGGGGTTTCACAGGACTCAGTAGGGGGTTTCACAGGTTTAAGGCCACAACATTTAAAACAAATGTTCAGTTCACAGCACTCGGGAATGTTTCAGAGAGGTTCCTGTCTGAACTCACCAAATTTTCCAGTGTGTGCCTGGCTGGCGGTGTCCCGGAGGACATTAGGCCATTCTTCTTCGGTGCATCACTTTGTGATCTCCGGAAAAAGGGCAGAGGAATCAGGCGTATTGCAGTAACACTCCTCGGTGCCTTGTTGCTAAGGCTGCATTGAGAGTGGTGAGTCATGAGGCTGATGCAATGCTGAAACCAACATAGCTCGGCTTTGGTGTTCAACAAGGCTGTGAAACAGCTGCCCTTGCAGCAAGGGTATACAACAATAGCATCTCAGATCAAAAATCCCTGATCAAACTGGACTTTGTTAACGCTTTTAACTTAATCAGAAGGGATGCTGCTCTCTAAGCATTTTCTAAACACTTCTCTTTCCTCTATCCTTTCATACAATCGTATGAAAACTACTGTTTTGAGAATATGAAACTGACTCATGTGATGGTGTGGAACAGGAGAACCCTCTCGCCCCTTTTCTTTTCCGTCTAGTTATTAAGGAATTCACAGAAACACTTTTCAGTGAGCTCAATATTTGATTCTTGGATGATGGTACCCTGGCTGGCATTAAAGGATCTCTCCTAGAGGGCATCAGGAAAATAAAAGACATTGGAGAGAGCCTGAGCCTATCTTTATGCCCCCACCAAATGCGAAATAGTTTCTACTGATCGACAGATCATTGAGGATATTAGTGCTGTTTTGGGAGGAGGACGAGCCATCGATCCAGCACTCTCCTTGGTGCTCCTCTTGGGTCTAATGCTATTGACCTGATTCTAGAAAAAAAAAAGAAAACTCGGACCTCAGGACGATGGAAGGCAGAATGAAGGACACTGTTACACATGATCCCTTCTAGCTACTCACCATGTGCCTGTCCCTCCCAAAACTTACCTACTTCTTGAGATGCTCCCCAGCCTTCGGCAGTCCGAAACTAAATGAGTATGACTCCCTCCTAAAGACCATAGTAGAGCATGTACTGAATTTTTCCCTTAAAGATGGACAGTGGCTGCCAGCCTCACTTCCAGTCAGGCTTGGTGGGCTAGGAGTACGCAAATCCTTCCAGATTGCCCTACCAGCTTTCCTATCTTCTTCCATAGCATCAAACGAGTTAATAAAACAAATTCTTCCGGATAGCGGTGTAGCTGTAGTTTTTGGTCATCTGACCGAGGGATTCCGCTTCCTGGAGGTAAACGTCCCAATTTCTGTAAGATTCTCTGAAGCGTCTCTGGTCTGGAGTGACTTACCTCAGCTCGCGTAACTTTGATCTGTGACACTGCTGTAGTAGTAACGGTGTTATACAGAGCATTTCGGGCAAATTAGGTCAGTTTTGTCCCAGGATGCGACCCACACCAGTCCACTAACGCCATGTAACTATTTTACTGCTAGGACTCAGGGGTCGGCAACCTTTTGGAGAGAGAGTGCATGGGCGTGTTATTTATTGCCTTTTTCTTAGTCTTGTGGTGTTAGGATAATATCAGAGATTTTTTAGATGGCCAGATTTTGGGTCTCGTTCATAAAGAATTCATTTAGATTGTCGACCCTTAGTCTGGGTAAAGGCGCATTTGAACACTGAGTCGTATTGGGACTTTAGCATCTCACTTATTCCTTTGTTATGCAGTCTCCCGGAGGAGGGAAATGTTATTAAATGTAATATATATAAAAATTTCTCGAACTCAGGGTTGCCATTAGTTTTTCAAACCAATTTTGGCCTAATTCTAATAATACTTAACACAATTTATCACAAATAATTAAATAAACATTAATATCGAATGTAGATACCTACTGTACAGTTGTTTCACCACCAGACAACAAACTCCAGTGATAAACTCTGAGGTGGGAGGATACGAAGTAACTTTTCCAGGGACTGCTTAACCTTGAAGTGAACTACTGCACCTGTATTACATACTAATTAGATAATTAGTGTCCAGGTGTTAAGTTGGGATGTGGCTCGCGGACCGGGGGTTGCCGACCCTTGTTAGGTGAACATGGGTTACCTGGGTAAGAGGTGTCTTAAGGACCCCAATGGAAATAATTCACTTTGACTTGTTTTGGGTTATTCTAGGTTCTCTACCCATTTGCTGCTATGTATGATAATCTTTGTAACTGTATTTGTGTATACCTGAATAAACTAACACGTCATAACGCTTCCACCCGTACCGGAGATCGATCCACGGACGTCAGTATGTAAGCTGAGTACACTACCAAAGCGTTAAACTGATCTATATTAAATAATAATGATTCATATTAAATAAATTTTATCGTAATCCATTTCTTCTGATTTATCAGTTTTACCTCGATTTATTATATAAAATTTATCTAATAATGACGGTATACAAGCTGATAAACAAATCTAAGTAACGTTCTACGTCTGGTGTGGTTTATAAAAGACGTGTCCTCTAACAAGACTATTATGGCGCAAATTCTTTGAATTTAAGTCGTATAACTATTAATATTCCAGTTTAATTATATCACTTTTAATTATAACAGGGTTTCTAATCCTAGTCTATATCTTAATTTTCCAGGCCTCGTTTTATTTGCACACTAATATCTATTCATATCTGATAAACCAACTTCACTTTGTAATATTGTTGGTGTTTAAGCAGAGGTTCAGTAGTAATGGTTAGGCGTGGTTTATGTTCCTCCGGTTTGTTTTGTTCCGACCAGTCATGTCCGAGACGTGGCTTAAAAATACGTTGTCTGTTTAAAAACATAACACACACTAACACTACATAGCACACATTAACACTACATAGCATGCACGAACACCACATAACACACACTAACACCACATAAAGCACACTAAAACCACATAACACACACACTAACACCACATAACACACACTAACACCACATAAAGCACACTAAAACCACATAACACACAGTAACACCACATAACACACGCAAACACCACATAACACACACTAACACCACATAACACACAGTAACACTACATAGCACACACTAACACCACATAACACACACTAACACCACATAAAGGACACTAACACCACATAACACACACTAACACCACATAACACACACTAACACCCCAAAATTCACTTACGCCGAACAACACTCACTAACACCACATAAAACACATTAACACCACATAACACACACTAACACCACATACACACTAATACCACATAGCTCACACTCCCACCAAATAACACAAACTAACACCACATAGCATGCACTAACACCACATAACGCTCACTATCACCACATAAAACCCACTAACACCAACTCCAAGAAAAAAAAAAAACATCCAGTATTGGGTCCCTGTTTAGGCGAGATGGGTCATACACAGATGACAGCAAAGAAGCAGGTGAAATGTTAAAGTTCCAATACGACTCAGTGTTCAAATGAACCTTTACCCAGACTAAGGGTCGACAATCTAAATTAATTCTTTTTGAACGAGACCCAAAATTTGGTCATCTCAAAAATCTCTGATATTATCCTAACACCACAAGACTTTGAAAAGGCAATAAATGACATGCCCATGCACTCTGCCCCATGCCCAAACTCGTGGAACTCCGTGTTCATCAAGAACTACAAGAAGCCCCTGTCACGTGCCTTCAGCATTCTATGGAGAGGTAGCATGGACGCAGGGGTCATCCCACACTTGCTACAAACAAGACATAGCCCCACTCTACAAAGGTGGCAGTAAAGCAGTTGCAAAGAACTACAGACCGATAGCACTAACATCCCATATCATAAAAATCTTTGAAAGGGTTCTAAGAAGTAAGATCGCCAACCACCTAGATACCCATCAATTACACAACCCAGGGCAACAGGCAGGTCGCTCCTGCCTGTCCCAGCTACTGTAATAGCGCACGAAATGAGTGATAAAGGAAAAACAGGAAAAGTTGGTAGATGGATCTATAACTTCCTGACAAATAAAACACAGAGTAATAGTAAACAGAACAGCTACGGTGATAAGCTCTGTTCCACAAAGCACAGTACTCACTCCCATCCTATTCCTCATCCTCATATCTGACATAGACTGAGATGTAAGCCATAATAACTCCGTGTCTTCCTTTGCGGATGACACCCGAATTGCCATGACAGTGACCTCCATCGAAGACACCGCGAGACTCCAAGCGGACATCAACCAAATCTTCAAATGGACCACTGAAAACAATATGAATTCAAAGAAGAGGAATTTCAACTACTCAGATATGGAAAAACTTGAGAAAATTAAAACTATATCAGGGTATATGACAAATTCTAACCATAAAATAGAGCGAAAAAGTAATGTGAAGGACTTGGGAGTAATAATGTCAGAGAATCTCGCCTTCAATGACCACAACAATGTATCTACCGCATCTGCTAGAAGAATGATAGGATAGATAATGAGAACCTTCAAAACTAGGGACGCCAAGCCCATGATGATTCTCTTCAAATCGCGAAATTACTAACCTGGAGAATGTACAAAGAACTTTCATGGCACACATAAGTGCGATAAGGCACCTAAATTACCGGGAACGGTTGAAGTCCCTTGATTTGTATTCCCTGGAACGCAGGTGGGAGAGATACATGATAATATACACTTGGAAAATCCTAGAGGGATTAGTACCACACTTGCACACGAAAATCACTCCCTATGAAAGCAGAAGACTCGGCAGGAGATGCAACATCCCACCGATGACAAGCAGGGGCGCCACGAATATACAGAAAGACAACACAATAAGTGTCAAGGGCCCAAAACTGTTCAACTTCCTCCCAGTATGCATAAGGGGAATTACCAAATGACCCCTGACTGTCTTCAAGAAGGCGCTGGACAGGCACCTGTTTGTAGGATTGTATGGTCCAGTGGTTTAGAACATCGTAAATTTTCTCTCTTCCGACGAGACGGCTAAAATAACACGGGTTCGATCCCCCGGTTTGTTATTGATTAAATATCACTTGTTCATGGTTACAAACATTATATATATATATATATATATATATATATATATATATATATATATATATATATATATATATATATATATATATATATATATATATATATATATATATATATATTCGTTTTTCTAATATCCATTTTTTTTATTTTGCTGTTTTAATATCCATATTTTTCTTTTTATTATTTTAATATCCATTTTTTCCTTTTTCAATATCCATATTTTTTGTTTGTTTTTTAAATATCAAGTTTTTTAATGTCCACATCTTTTTGGTGTTTTTAGTACCCGTAATTTTTTTAAATCAATTTGCATAAAATTGTCAGCATACAATGTGTCCATTACCACTGTGTATAAAAACTTGGTAAAGTTATGGCTACTTTTTTTGTAGATACAAGTTGACAGTTCATGTAAGTAGACAGTTTTCTATAATCTTGACAGAATAACAATGAAAGCTAGACTTGC
Source organism: Cherax quadricarinatus (assembly GCF_038502225.1). Taxonomy (NCBI): domain Eukaryota; kingdom Metazoa; phylum Arthropoda; class Malacostraca; order Decapoda; family Parastacidae; genus Cherax; species Cherax quadricarinatus. Next base: position 30,997,565 of record NC_091310.1, on the reverse strand, counting down.
TGTCTTCAAGGTCTTGTCGTGACCTTGTCCAGTCTTCCAGGTCCTGTCATGACCTTGTCCAGTCTTCCAGGTCCTGTCGTGACCTTGTCCAGTCTTCCAGGTCCTGTCATGACCTTGTCCAGTCTTCCAGGTCCTGTCGTGACCTTGTCCAGTCTTCCAGGTCCTGTCATGACCTTGTCCAGTCTTCCAGGTCCTGTCGTGACCTTGTCCAGTCTTCCAGGTCCTGTCATGACCTTGTCCAGTCTTCCAGGTCCTGTCGTGACCTTGTCCAGTCTTCCAGGTCCTGTCGTGACCTTGTCCAGTCTTCCAGGTCCTGTCATGACCTTGTCCAGTCTTCCAGGTCCTGTCATGACCTTGTCCAGTCTTCCAGGTCCTGTCGTGACCTTGTCCAGTCTTCCAGGTCCTGTCATGACCTTGTCCAGTCTTCCAGGTCCTGTCATGACCTTGTCCAGTCTTCCAGGTCCTGTCATGACCTTGTCCAGTCTTCCAGGTCCTGTCATAACCTTGTCCAGTCTTCCAGGTCCTGTCATGACCTTGTCCAGTCTTCCAGGTCCTGTCATGACCTTGTCCAGTCTTCCAGGTCCTGTCGTGACCTTGTCCAGTCTTCCAGGTCCTGTCGTGACCTTGTCCAGTCTTCCAGGTCCTATCGTGACCTTGTCCAGTCTTCCATGGTACTAATTCTCCTCGTCTACATTACTGAATTGGCTTTGCGTGGACTTTAATAGAGAGAGAGAAAGAAAGAGTGGGGGGGGTAAGAGAAATGGAAGAATAGGTGGACGGAAGACAGAAGGACGTAAAGATAGAAAAAGGGGGGGGGGCTATGCATAACGGAGAAAGATGGGAGAAGGGGACTTGAATAACTGGAATATACAAGACGAATGAGATTGTATTAAAAATGGTGATGAATGGGTCCGAAGGGTAATAGTGGATAGATGTAGCGAGAGAGAGAGAGAGAGAGAGAGAGAGATGAAAAGGGAAAGGGGAGAGTCGGAGTGATGGGTGAAATGGGGGAATGTTATTTAGTTGGCAAGAGAGAGGGGAGAGAGGGTGACGGAGGAGAGATAGTGTGGAAGAGAATGATGAAGGTGATTCAGGTGAGGTGAGGGGAGGAAGGTCAGGGCAGGTGAAGGGGCGATAGAACTCAGCATCTCTCACACCTCAACTCAGCATCTCTCACACCTCAACTCAGCATCTCTCACACCTCAACTCAGCATCTCTCACACCTCAACTCAGCATCTCTCACACCTCAACTCAGCATCTTTCACACCTTTGCTGAGCATTTAGAGAGGTTGGTCCTGTGGTCGGCGGCGTGGATGATGAGTTTCAGTGTTGACAGGTGCAAAATAATGTATTTTGGGAATAACTGTCTCAAACATGAATATAAAATATTTGGCAACACATTATCGAAATTCACTGGAGTAATCATAAGCAACGACCTCCAAACAGCCAAATAATTATCTATTTATGAACAGCAAAAGTAGCAGAATCCTCTGTTTCATTGCATAATATTTCGACTACAAATCACAAGGAACCATATTGACTCTCCATAATGTACTTACCAGACAGTATTTTGAACATGATATCCAGTTTTGGCTCCCAGAGTAATTGTGGCATGCAAAGAGTATGTAACCTTTATTCGGCGCATGTACACACCCTCATTTACAGGCTATCTCCCCCAACCAGCGAACCAGGTTGCTAAGAATTGATGATGGGGCCCCGTCGTTCAACTAGTGACCAGGTTCTAGCCAATAAGAAGATGGTTTTGGCAATCCTGCAACCTGGGAATAGGAAGGCTTGATCGGGGTCTGTTCACTTGATTTACGAGGCTCCGGCCGGTGTGCCTCATAAAACAACGTGGCTATTCCGAGATCGGAGTCGTCCAAGGATAGGTCAACATTCTCTCCAGGCAACCCTTGGGATGTTGCCCGAGTTATGGCCAACACCGGAGAAGAATTAATCATTATAGGTTCAGGACACGAACTAACAGTAGTAATGTTATTACCCAGTAATAACATGGCATCTTTCATGGGGAATCCTTTTGAGACACCTACAGTCAAGTATCCAGTGTAATATTTGCACTGTACATAAATTTTATGCAAAGGAACAGAATATATAGCTCCTCCAAATGCTTCCAATAAAACAGAGGAATTCAAAGAAGTATTCTCTGAAAGGGGTAATATTCCTTCTCTTACAAGTGAGCAATATGCTCCAGTATCTCTAAAGGTCTTTACTTTAGTTGTTTCTGAGTTTTCCTGAAGGGAAATTAGACTCTTGCAATAATAAGAGGCCATACCTTTTTCTACTTCTCTAGGGGACATGTTACTAGGGATATTAGAGATTTTCCCAATGGGTTGGGGTTTATGGGGGTAGTTGGGACGGATGTGACCTACTTTGTTGCAGAGGAAGCAGACGACAGGCTTGCCCTTTACTCCCTGCTGACGTTGCAAATGGTGTCGTTCTGGCTGGTGTCTCTCTGGATACTGTTGTCGAGATGCACCATGAGTAGTTTGCCTCTCCGCAGGTGGACCATATGTTGAGAGGCGTGGCTCACCAGGTGACTTAGTTGGCTGACGTAGACGTTCTCCCTCCGTCTGGCACTTCATTCTCCAAGGTTGACGATCTCTGCTCATGCCAGGCTGTTGAAAAGAGAGACGGGACCGCTCGGACAAGGAGCGGTTAGTTTCGAAGGTATCAGCCAACCTGGCTGCCTCCAATGCAGTGGTTAAGTCACGATCCTGCAGAAAGACTCGAACCTCTGGTCCCACAGACTCCAGCAGGTTGTCAATCAGAATAAGCTGCACCAGCTCCTCAAAGGTAGAGACACCACTTGCTTTATACCAGCTGGTAAAAGCTTTGGTTTGCTGTCTCACAAAGTCCACTAGGGATTGACCAAGCTGCCGCCTGCTTAATTTAAAAAGCTTGCGGTATTTGGCTGGGATACACGTATATGCTCCCAACACTTTGGTCTTCACTACTTGATAATCAGAAAATTCAGCGTCATTTAATACTGACGTAAATTCCTGTGCCTTACCCAATAATGCTGTATGAACCAACGATGCCCAATGCTGTTCCGGCCACCTCAAGGCTCGAGCCTGATTTTCGAAGCTTTCGAAAAATTGCTCTGGTTCGGCCTCATTGAAGCGGGGAACAAACTGTACTGCTTTTTGTAAACTAAAATCATTTACAGAATGCGAAAACTGCCTCCTTTCTCTTTCCCTATCAAATTCTTCCCTTGCGAATGTTCTCTGTTCCCTAGTTTGCTCAAGATTGATTTTTGCCAGCTCAAGTGCCAACGACGCTGATTCACCTTGAGACAACCCAGCTGCACTATACTGACCATTTTGCTCCGTAGGTGTATCATCTTCCTCCTGCGAGAACATAGTAGTTTTTGCCCTAGCTCCCGTAGAGGGAGGAGTCTGATGTGCCATCTCTTCTTCTATAAGTCTGTCAGCAATCAGTGAACGCAGTTGCGCAGCTGTGAGAGTGCGTTTGTATTTAATGCCAATGGAACGAGCAATTTGCCAACAACGCTGTAGGGACAATTTAGGTAGGTTATGCAAAGTATATGCCGACACCAGACGTCTGACTCGTCTAGGTGGCATAAGTTATTCGCTATGCACAGTACGATTGCAGAATACCCCAACGTAACACGTTAATTTGCAGAACACGCTTAGCTATGCACAGTACGATTGCAGAATACGCATACAAGCAAAGCTGACTGCAAAATTCTCCACACCGAACAGGCTAGTAACAACTGACACGCAAAATTTGTAAAGCAATGCCAGACAGCTACACTGTTCTAGAAGATTGACCGTAGCGAAGCGAGCACACCGAACAAGCTAGTAGCGAGCTGTTGAACGATCACACAATAGCAAGGCTGATCATAACAAAGCAACCGACACGCAAAATTTGTAAAGCAATGCCAGACAGCAAGCTGCATAATGTTCCTGCTACGAGCTTCACCCTAAGCTCAACCGTTTCTCTAAGTCCAGCTCCAGCTCTCGGACAGGCTACCCATATTACAACCCAGGATTCCAAATGGCCTGTTATCCCGGGTGTAATGGGAGCAAAATAAACACAGCAGAAAAAGTTTAGACTTATATTATCCTTCACCAATTTAGAACAGCAATATGTACACTATGTACAGTGATAAGTATAGTGCACTCCACGGTAAGCAAGGCAGAAATAGAAGCCACAAGATAGCAGACCGTGCTTCAACCAGCTCTAGAATGGGAATGACAAGGGCAGACAGGAGAGCGGTACCCACATAACCTCTGCGATTGCCAAAACCATCTTCTTATTGGCTAGAACCTGGTCACTAGTTGAACGACGGGGCCCCATCATCAACTCTTAGCAACCTGGTTCGCTGGTTGGGGAAGATAGCCTGTAAATGAGGGTGTGTACATGCGCCGAATAAAGGTTACGTACTCTTTGCATGCCACAGTAATAAAAGAGAAAGATACTTAACATAGAGGTGCAGAGAAGAGCAACTAAGTTCGTACCATCACTAAGAAATAAACCATATGAAGGAAGACTCAATGCACTTCAATTTTTCTCTCTTTGGAAGGAGAGGCTACGAGGAAATCTCATTCCAACCTTTAAGATACCGAATGGTTTTCAAACACTCAGACACGAGGAACTATTAGAAGTGTAAAGTAAGTCTGTAAAGCGAAGCAGTGGAATTAAATTTCGAGGCAAGAGATGCAACACGAACGTGCGTAAAAGTTTATTGCAAACAGAATTGTAGCAGAATGGAAAATGAAATCTTGCCATCGAAGCTGTAAGTGCAAAGACAATACAGTCATATAAAAGCCAGCTGGATAAGCACTTTATTAGTAGAGTATTCTACTAGAGTATATGCTAGGACAAACTACTACAATCAACGGATTCCTGATGTTAGTTCGGGGACTACATCAGGACGAACAGTTAGCAATGATATAGCTACCCAAGTCAATAACAGCAGTATTGATACAAGCCGTGGGGTGGGTGGTGCTTGTGGTAGTCAAAACATCAACCACCGGTATCCTGGTGGTTGTACCGAAGCTGCAGAGGATATCAGATTATTCACGTCAATCTAACTACAATATTCGTAACTAAAACTAGTGGTAATGAGAAGTAGAATTTCTGTGGCATACAGCTCTGTGGGAAGCACGGGAATAACATGAGCATTTCCCTTCGAAACAGAACTAAATGTATAGGAAGTTTATAGCCCGCGTTCTTCCTCTCATAAATTCTATACCATTTTTTTTATATAATATGGTATACTTTACCCTGTCTCACGATGACAGTGACCTGAGGAAGTGGAGAGTGGGCAGAGAGTCTTCTGCTTTACTAGCCTTGAAAATCTAGCTAGTAGAAACAGTTCTTCATCTAGATCAGCGGTTGTTAACCGGGAACACTTGCCTCCCTAGGGAGGAGGCGTGAGTAATTTCCAGGGAAAAAGGAACAAATACAGAGCACAAACAAGGAATATGTTGTGTATTTGCTATGTGCGTCTTAAACAGACTCTTCTGAAGTAACTAAAAATAACAGAATTGAATATGAATTTTATAAGAAGGAAAGAAGAATAAAGGGAGGAAGGGGAAGCGAAGTCACCTGTTGTCCCCGTTCATCTAGCAGCATGTACTACGTACCTTGGTGTTACAAGACAGTTGTGGGTCGCATCTTGGGGACAAAAATTAACTAATTTGCCTGAAATTCTCTACATAACCAAGGGCTTTCAATATAGTATATTATTGACGTCAGCTATGGTCTGTATAAGTTGTATCATGTACTAGTAGCAATAGAGTTGTATCGCTTACTTTAAGAAATCAAGTTGTCTCATGTACCTATAGAAATAAAGCTGTATTATGTACTTGTTAAAATAAAGATTATTATTATTATTATTATTATTATTATTATTATTATTATTATTATTATTATTATTATTATTGCTGATCAAGACAGAGATAAACAGTGCTGAGCACAGCTAGACCGATGTGCTGGGCTCAGCATCTCTCACACTCGGCTCAGCATCTCTCACACTCAGCTCATCATCTCTCACACTCAGCTCATCATCTCTCACACTCAGCTCATCATCTCTCACACTAAGCTCATCATCTCTCACACTCAGCTCATCATCTCTCACACTCAGCTCATCATCTCTCACACTCAGCTCATCATCTCTCACACTCAGCTCATCATCTCTCACACTCAGCTCATCATCTCTCACACTCGGCTCATCATCTCTCACACTCAGCTCATCATCTCTCACACTCACCTCATCATCTCTCACAATTAATCTTCACAGATGGGTATCAGTGGCTGCAAAACGTTTCATATTAACAACCGAGCAAATACGGAGGACTCACCTCAGAGGTAATAGGGAGCACATCAGGGCCATCTCTGGCTATTGTTTTCCTTCCTCGGTATGAGGTACAATGGTCCAGTATGAGGTAGAATGGTTCAGTATGAGATAGAATGGTACAGGATGAAAAATGGTATAATATGAGGCAGAATGGTCCAGTATGAGGTAGACTGGTTTGGTATGAGATAAAATGGTCCAGTATAAGGTAAAATGGTCCAGAATGAGATATAATAGTCCAGTATGAGGGAGAATAGTACTGTATGAGGTAAAATAGTCTAGTATGAGGAAGAATAGTCAAGTATGAGATAGAATAGTCTAGTATCAGGTAGAATAGTCTAGCATGAAGCAGAATGGTCCAATGTGTGGTAGAATAGTCTAGTATTTGGAAGAGTCCAGGATTTGGCAGAATAGTTTAGTATGAGGCAGAATGGTTAAATGTATGGTAGAGTGGTGGTGTATGAGGTAGAATGATTCAGTATGAGGTAGAATGATCTAGTATGAAATAAAATAGTCCAGTATGAGGTAGAATAGTCCAGTATGAGTAGAGTGGTTCACTGAATGGCAGAATGGTTAAGTATGAGGTAGAATTTTTCAGCATGAGGTACAATCGTCCACTATGAGATAAAATATTCAGTATGAGGAAGAATGGTCCAACATGAGACAGAATAATTCAGTATGAGATAGAACAGTCAAGTTTGAGGTATAATGGTCTAGTATGAGGCAGAATGTTCCAGTATGAGGTAAAATGTTCCAGTATGAGGTAGAATGTTCCAGTATAAGGTAGAATGGCTGAATATGAGATAGAATTTTCAATATGAAGTTTAACAGTCCAGTATGAGGTAGAATGGCTCAGTATGAGACAGAATGGTTCAGTATGAGACAGAATTGTTCAGTATGAGACAGAATGGTTCAGTATGAGACAGAATGGTTCAGTATGAGACAGAATGGTTCAGTATGAGACAGAATGACTCAGTATGAGACAGAATGGTTCAGTATGAGACAGAATGGTTCAGTATGAGACAGAATGGTTCAGTATGAGACAGAATGGTTCAGTATGAGACAGAATGGTTCAGTATGAGACAGAATGGTTCAGTATGAGACAGAATGACTCAGTATGAGACAGAATGGTTCAGTATGAGACAGAATGGTTCAGTATGAGGTACAATAGTCCAGTATGAAGTAGAATGGTCCAATATGAGGAACGACGGTTCAGTATGAAGTACAGTGGTCCAGCATGAGGTAGAATGATCAAGTATAAGGTAGAAAAGGAAAGTGTGGAGGTGAGGGGGGAAAGTGGAGGTGAGGAAGGGGGAAAAGTGGGGAGGTGAGGGGAAAGTATGGAGGTGAGGGGAAAGTGTGGAGGTGAGAGGAAAGTGTGGAGGTAAGGGGAAAGTGTGGAGGTGAGGGGAAAGTGTGGAGGTAAGGGGAAAGTGTGGAGGTAAGGGGAAAGTGTGGAGGTGAGGGGAAGGTGTGAAGCTTGAGGTGAGGGGAAGGTGTGAGGGTGAGGGGGGAAATTGGAGTGCATTAATACGCACTTCAGTTCCCCTCCTTCCTGTCTCCCTCTCTCTCACCCATCACTTTTAGACTCTCTCTCTCTCTCTCTCTCTCTCTCTCTCTCTCTCTCTCTCTCTCTCTCTCTCTCTCTCTCTCTCTCTCTCTCTTCCTCCTCCTAGAAATCACTATACATTCCTCTATGACTATATCTGGGAGGGAAAAAAATTCCTTTCACCATTGTCGAGATAAACATATTTAAAAACTTATACAATAGCCCAGAAAATTATACAACTTCCATGTGACGAAATAAACTATACATGAGTCTCCATACAACTGAAAAAAAATATAAAAAATAATACATTTTAAAAAAATATATATTTTTTAGGAAAAATACATTTTAGGAAAACAAATTAATTTTCAAAAAAAAAAAAGGCCATTTTAGGAGAAAATACATTTTAGGCATTAAAAAAAATCATTATCATCATGGACTCGAGAATTAAGAAGAAGAAAAAGTTTACAGTAATTAAATGGTTATAACTGACCATAATTTTTAAAGGGGTGGACCGGTAAGCCAGCGGAAGGCCTCGGTCAGATGACCAAAAGCTACAAGGGCGGGTCATCATCTAAGACCCGCGTCAGGAAACACTTGTCCTCTTTCCTGACGAACCTTACCTAACCTAACCTAACCTAACCTAACCTAACCTAATCTAATCTAATCTAACCTAACCTAACCTAACCTAACCTAACCTAACCTAACCTAATCTAACCTAACCTAACCTAACCTAACCTAACCTAATCTAATCTAAGCTAACCTAACCTAACCTAACCTAACCTAACCTAACCTAACCTAACCTAATCTAACCTAACCTAACCTAACCTAACCTAATCTAACCTAACCTAACCTAACCTAACCTAACCTAATCTAACCTAACCTAACCTAACCTAACCTAACCTAATCTAACCTAACCTAACCTAACCTAACCTAACCTAACCTAATCTAATCTAACCTAACCTAACCTAACCTAACCTAACCTAACCTAACCTAATCTAACCTAACCTAACCTAACCTAACCTAACCTAATCTAATCTAACCTAACCTAACCTAACCTAACCTAACCTAACCTAATCTAACCTAACCTAACCTAACCTAATCTAATCTAATCTAATCTAACCTAACCTAACCTAACCTAACATAACATAACATAACATAACATAACCTAACCTAACCTAACCTAACCTAACCTAACCTAACCTAACCTAACCTAACCTAACCTAACATAACATAACATAACATAACATAACATAACATAACCTAACCTAACCTAACCTAACCTAACCTAACCTAACCTAACCTAACCTAACCTAACCTAACATAACATAACATAACATAACATAACATAACATAACCTAACCTAACCTAACCTAACCTAACCTAATCTAACCTAACCTAACCTAACCTAACCTAACATAAAATAACCTAACCTAACCTAACCTAACCTAATCTAACCTAACCTAACCTAACCTAACCTAACCTAACCTAACCTAACCTAACCTAACCTAACCTAACCTAACATAACCTAACCTTACCTAACCTAACCTAGCCTAACCTAACGTAACCTAACCTAACATAACCTAACATAACCTAACCTAACCTAACCTAACCTAACCTAACATAACATAACATAACATAACATAACATAACATAACATAACATAACCT
>NC_091310.1:30940506-30985506 GCF_038502225.1 Cherax quadricarinatus | reverse complement strand
AATTTAATATAAATAAGAGTTCCATTCTTGTTGGGATTTTAATTTGTTTATCCGGACTTGATTACACTTACAATATTAACTTAATGTTCTTGGTTATCACAATTTCTTTTAAAAGTCTTCAGCCTATCATGTGAGTGACTTCTTGTCCGGACTGTAATTTCTCTTTGTTTCTTCTCCTTGCTGTCCGGTTTGGGTCACCTGACAGAAGCGAGAAGAAAAGAGCTGCATGATCTAATTATAGATCTGAAATGTGATGATTCTTCATTCTGGGAACTTTGCTGTTCCTTCACCTTTGGTGTGGTCTACACTTCTTCAACGTCCTCATTTTGAGAACTCTGCTTTTCTCATAACACCAGGACCGAGCTGACATTTCTATAACTTCCTTCGTGTAGGGAACTGCGTTTTCCTTATACATCTGTTGCCGATCTCCAGTTGTCTGCCACGGCCGGCAACCAAACTGCATAAATTACGCTGCTGGCTGTGTGTTTTCTTTCGGGTTGGTACCTTCTAGAACTAGACTTCATAATAGTCACGACCACCTGTGACTAGTGTGCTACAACCTGCTTCTCGTTCCACTCCAGTGATTCCTGAGCGCCCTGCCAATACCACCGGCAGAATCCGAAGACCATTCCGATATTTGTACATATTAGGCTTGCTTCATTTGATGGACTTATTCAATTTTTCCATCATTTACTTCAGTTAGGACGAAGTAATATTTACTTGTTTTATATTTTATGAGAGATTTGTTTATATTTAATAAAAATTGCTTCTCTTATTTTGTTGTAAGTGGCAAGAGTGAGCCCTTTCAAATGCTCTTTGAGGGTCTGAAGGGGCACTTACACCTTCACATTGAGTCTTGGAATAGACGAACATAAATATGATATTCAAACGTGTCTTATTAAGGCATGAAATAAATCCATATTTATTTCGCCGGATCATTTTTGTGCCTATTTTCTCTGTTATATGACCCGACATTAATAGTCATTTCCATGCCAACCTTTTCGATTATTTAACCCGATATTAATATCCATTTCATGCCTTCTTTCTCTGTTTTATAACTTAACATTAATATCCGTTTTCGTGCCTACCATCTCTGTTATATAACCTGGAATTTATATCCAGGTCTGACGAGTACTTCCGTAGAAGCATAGGGAAGCGTGTGTGTAAATTTTAATATTTTTTTAAAAGACATGTAAGCAAACACTAGGACATATTAGAAAATGTTTCGTTTTCTAATAAATATGTCCTAGTGTTTGCTCACATGTTTTTTAAACAAATTTGTCGTAATAAATTACCAAGGCTGTTCAGAAGGGTAATGAGTGCTGTATTTTGGGCACGCGCCCCAGGTCTGAGGAGCTGGATGAGATTTCGCATTACAATCAGTGACAAACACGTAACAATATGTACTAAACATGTATCTCTCACACCTCATGTACTGTATATGCCATCTTTATATCAACAATATATCTCTTAAATCTTCTGTACCATATTATGTAATAAAATATACCTATTGGTAAAAAAGAATGAAACTCAAGGTTCTCCCTGAAGCTGTTTGAGAATTTTCTCCTACCACCCCTATATTTAATTAATATATATTTTATTTAAAGACAAAACACATTGACAAAACATTCACAAAGATACAATAGAAAGTAAAACAACATAGGCAACTCAGAGCTACATCTCGAATACTTCGTCCAGCTCCCCTGCGGTGGTCCACGTGCCCAGAATGCTGCAGGCATTTCCTCTCTGGATCGCAACACTGAGTTTCTGAAAGAGGAAGCTGGTCGCCCTGTGGTCCTTGGTTTCTATGATGAGCTTTTCACCCAGCTCTTTGAGGAACTTTAGAGCACACTTGCCCCATGCTCCAAGGGTCTCCGACCCTATTGGGATGAAGTTATAGCAAGGGGGAAGGTCTTCATATTTTCGGATCTTCTGGGTCTCCCTGTGGCTGGCAGCTCTACCCTCTTCCACTACGGAGTATGGCAAATAGGTGTCTGCCATTGTGGCGGCACAGGCAATCTGCTTTCCATCCTTCCAAGGTAGCATAGTGGCTCCATCAGGACGCTTTTGACTTCCGTCAGACCTCTGCACTTGGGGTCCCCGTTGAGCTGGGCAACGGGCTGTGGCGAGGCTTCTCTTTATGATGTCATTGACCTCCTCATGCCTGGCATACTTCCCTTCTGCTGTGTGACACACGCGACCATGAAGTCCGAATTGATCAGCTGTCGCCCTGCCGCAAATACACTTATGTTCGGTGAGGATGGGGGCGGCTAGGCGAAGAGCAACACCAATCCGAATGGCCTGTGGGTCTAGTCGAGTGCCCAGGGAGGAATTGGGAACAGCTAACAGGAAATCTCCTGAGTGTGGTGCCTTCACTGCCAGGAGACGAGCTTTGTCCTTTCCTGAGGCGTTGGAGAGCATTGTGTTGGAGATTTTTTCCATGATCGGTTTGTCCCAGTGGGACTGTTTGTGTTCTTTGCGAGGGGCTGGTCTACTGAAGGAATCTGTAAGGGTGTCCCACCGAATCGCTGCTTCAGTAACCCTGGGGTCTTGAGCTCCTACCACGTCTTTCAAGCGTTTGGGAACAATCTTCTTGACAAATGCACTGGAAGCCAAACATACACACACACACACACACACACACACACACACACACACACACACACACACACACACACACATATATATATATATATATATATATATATATACTATAGTGAAGGATGTTACTCTTCTTCCTCCTCCTCCTCCTCCTGGTTTCCATGAATAAATTTGCTTTACGACAGGATAATATTCATTCAAGTAAATTTATGAAGGTCTTCCTTGACGTGTGACTGCGAGAGTCACATAAAACTGTCACCCCGGGAGGAGAATTACCTGCTGAGCTTCCCTTCAAGCCTTGTCGCTAGTGAGATGCTCCTCATCCAGGGAACTGAAGACACCTAGAGTTAAACTTCCCTTCCGTAGAAGGAAAGACACAGATGGAGTTAAAAAGATTTCTGGACTCGAGGACCTACTGACTCTAGGTTCAATTGATAAATCATGAGTTCTGCTCTGTGGGTTTTTTCTGATAGTCCAAGAGCATCATTATCTGCAATTAGAAGAATTTGCATTTAATCACGAATTGCAAACAAACCACTGTATAGTTGGGGTTGAACTCGCGGCAAGTGAGTCGTAAAACAGTGGGTTAAATTTATATTTAACACACGTTTAATGAGATCCTCTAAAACCTAATATACTACTGCCATTCAGATATTTAACTACTAGACAATATATTGCTCTTTTAGGATTGTGGATATAGCACAAAGCATACTAGTAGGTCTCTACTTGCTGACATCCAGGTGTCCCACCATGAGGAACATGTAAACCAGGGGTCCCACCATGATGAACATGTAAACCAGGGGTCCCACCATGAGGAACATGTAAACCATGGGTCCCACCATGAGGAACATGTAAACCAGGGGTCGTACCATGAGGAACATGTAAACCAGGGGTCCCACCTGAGGAACATGTAAACCAGGGGTCCCACCATTAGGAACATGTAAACCAGGGGTCCCACCATGAGGAATATGTAAACCAGGGGTCCCACCATGAGGAACATGTAAACCAGGGGTCCCACCATGAGGAACATGTAAACCACGGGTCCCACCATGAGGAACATGTAAACCAGGGGTCCCACCATGAGGAACATGTAAACCACGGGTCCCACCATGAGGAACATGTAAACCACGGGTCCCACCATGAGGAACATGTAAACCAGGGGTCACACCATGAGGAACACGTAAACCAGGGGTCCCACCATGAGGAACATGTAAACCAGGGGTCCCACCATGAGGAACATGTAAACCAGGGGTCCCACCATGAGCAACATGTAAACCAGGGGTCCCACCATGAGGAACATGTAAACCAGGGGTTCCACCATGAGGAACATGTAAACCAGGGGTCCCACAATGAGGAACATGTAAACCAGGGGTCCCACCATGAGGAACATGTAAACCAGGGGTCCCACCATGAGGAACATGTAAACCAGGGGTCCCACCATGAGGAACATGTAAACCAGGGGTCCCACCATGAGGAACATGTAAACCAGGGGTCCCACCATGAGGAACATGTAAACCAGGGTCCCACCATGAGGAACATGTAAACCAGGGGTCCCACTATGAGGAACATGTAAACCAGGGGTCCCACCATGAGCAATATGTAAACCAGGGGTCCCACCATGAGCAACATGTAAACCAGGGGTCCCACCATGAGCAACATGTAAACCAGGGGTCCCACCATGAGCAACATGTAAACCAGGGGTCCCACCATGAGGAACATGTAAACCAGGGGTCCCACCATAAGGAACATATAAACCAGGGGTCCCACCATAAGGAACATGTAAACCAAAGGTCCCACCATAAGGAACATGTAAACCAGGTGTCCCACCATGAGGAACATGTAAACCAGGGGTCGCACCATGAAGAACATGTAAACCAGGGGTCGCACCATGAGGAACATGTAAATCAGGTGTCCCACCATGAGGAACATGTAAACCAGGGGTCCCACCATGAGGAACATGTAAACCAGGGTCCCACCATGAGGAACATGTAAACCAGGGGTCCCACTATGAGGAACATGTAAACCAGGGGTCCCACTATGAGCAACATGTAAACCAGGGGTCCCACCATGAGGAACATGTAAACCAGGGGTCCCACCATGAGCAACATGTAAACCAGGTGTTCCACCATGAGGAACATGTAAACCAGGGGTCCCAACATGAGGAACATGAAAACCAGGGGTCCCACCATGAGCAACAGTGGACTTGAAAAAGCCCACTGTGTGGGTGAAACGTAGTCAATAAAGGATCACATCATACTGCATATGTGTTTATATTTCCAGGAACATGTAAACCAGGGGTCCCACCATGAGGAACATGTAAACCAGGGGTCCCACCATGAGGAACATGTAAACCAGGGGTCCCACCATGAGCAACATGTAAACCAGGGGTCCCACCATGAGCAACATGTAAACCAGGGGTCCCACCATGAGGAACATGTAAACCAGGGGTCCCACAATAAGGAACATGTAAACCAGGGGTCCCACCATAAGGAACATGTAAACCAGGTGTCCCACCATGAGGAACATGTAAACCAGGGGTCGCACCATGAGGAACATGTAAACCAGGGGTCGCACCATGAGGAACATGTAAATCAGGTGTCCCACCATGAGGAACATGTAAACCAGGGGTCCCACCATGAGGAACATGTACACCAGGGGTCACACCATGAGGAACATGTAAACCAGGGGTCCCACCATGAGGAACATGTAAACCAAGGGTTCCACCATGAGGAATATGTAAACCAGGGGTCGCACCATGAGGAACATGTAAACCAGGGGTCGCACCATGAGGAACATGTAAACCAGGTGTCCCACCATGAGGAACATGTAAACCAGGTGTCCCACCATAGGGAACATGTAAACCAGGGGTTGCACCATGAGGAACATGTAAACCAAGGGTCGCACGATGAGGAACATGTAAACCAGGTGTCCCACTATGAGGAACATGTAAACCAGGTGTCCCACCATAGAGAACATGTAAACCAGGGGTCCAACCATAGGGAACATGTAAACCAGGGGTCCCACAATAGGGAACATGTAAACCAGGGGTCCCACCATGAGGAACATGTAAACCAAGGGTCGCACCATGAGGAACATGTAAACCAGGGGTCCCACCATGAGCAACATGTAAACCAGGGGTCCCACCATGAGCAACATGTAAACCACGGGTCCCAGCATGAGGAACACGTAAACCAGGGGTCCCACCATAAGGAACATGTAAACCAGGGGTCCCACCATGAGGAACATGTAAACCAGGGGTCCCACCATGAGGAACATGTAAACCAGGGGTCCCAATATAAGGAACATGTAAACCAGGGGTCCCACCACAAGGAACATGTAAACCAGGGGTCCCACCATAAGGAACATGTAAACCAGGGGTCCCACCATAAGGAACGTGTAAACCAGGTGTCCCACCATAAGGAACATGTAAACCAGGGGTACCACCATAAGGAACATGTAAACCAGGCGTCCCACCATAAGGAACATGTAAACCAGGGGTCCCACCATAACGAACATGTAAAGCAGGTGTCCCACCATAAGGAACATGTAAACCAGGGGTCCCACCATGAAGAACATGTAAACCATGGGTCCCACCATGAGGAACATGCAAACCAGGGGTCCCACCATGAGGAACATGTAAACCAGGGGTCCCACCATGAGGAACATGTAAACCAGGGGTCCCACAATGAGGAACATGTAAACCAGAGGTCCCACCATGAGAAACACGTAAACCAGGGGTCCCACCATGAGGAACATGTAAACCAGTTGTCCCACCATGAGGAACATGTAAACCAGGGGTCCCACCATGAGGAACATGTAAATCAGGGGTCCCACCATGAGGAACATGTAAACCAGGGGTCCCACCATGAGGAACATGTAAACCAGGGGTCCCACCATGAGGAACATGTAAACCAGGGGTCCCACCATGAGAAACATGTAAACCAGGGGTCCCACCATGAGGAACATGTAAACCAGGGGTCCCACCATGAGGAACATGTAAACCAGGGTCCCACCATGAGGAACATGTAAACCAGGGGTCCCACCATGAGGAACATGTAAACCAGGGGTCCCACCATGAGGAACATGTAAACCAGGGGTCCCACCATGAGGAACATGTAAACCAGGGTCCCACCATGAGGAACATGTAAATCAGGGGTCCCACTATGAGGAACATGTAAACCAGGGGTCCCACCATAAGCAATATGTAAACCAGGGGTCCCACCATGAGCAACATGTAAACCAGGGGTCCCACCATGAGCAACATGTAAACCAGGGGTCCCACCATGAGCAACATGTAAACCAGGGGTCCCACCATGAGGAACATGTAAACCAGGGGTCCCACCATAAGGAACATATAAACCAGGGGTCCCACCATAAGGAACATGTAAACCAGGGGTCCCACCATAAGGAACATGTAAACCAGGTGTCCCACCATGAGGAACATGTAAACCAGGGGTCGCACCATGAGGAACATGTAAACCAGGGGTCGCACCATGAGGAACATGTAAATCAGGTGTCCCACCATGAGGAACATGTAAACCAGGGGTCCCACCATGAGGAACATGTAAACCAGGGTCCCACCATGAGGAACATGTAAACCAGGGGTCCCACTATGAGGAACATGTAAACCAGGGGTCCCACTATGAGCAACATGTAAACCAGGGGTCCCACCATGAGGAACATGTAAACCAGGGGTCCCACCATGAGCAACATGTAAACCAGGTGTTCCACCATGAGGAACATGTAAACCAGGGGTCCCACCATGAGGAACATGAAAACCAGGGGTCCCACCATGAGCAACAGTGGACTTGAAAAAGCCCACTGTGTGGGTGAAACGTAGTCAATAAAGGATCACATCATACTGCATATGTGTTTATATTTCCAGGAACATGTAAACCAGGGGTCCCACCATGAGGAACATGTAAACCAGGGGTCCCACCATGAGGAACATGTAAACCAGGGGTCCCACCATGAGCAACATGTAAACCAGGGGTCCCACCATGAGCAACATGTAAACCAGGGGTCCCACCATGAGGAACATATAAACCAGGGGTCCCACAATAAGGAACATGTAAACCAGGGGTCCCACCATAAGGAACATGTAAACCAGGTGTCCCACCATGAGGAACATGTAAACCAGGGGTCGCACCATGAGGAACATGTAAACCAGGGGTCGCACCATGAGGAACATGTAAATCAGATGTCCCACCATGAGGAACATGTAAACCAGGGGTCCCACCATGAGGAACATGTACACCAGGGGTCACACCATGAGGAACATGTAAACCAGGGGTCCCACCATGAGGAACATGTAAACCAAGGGTTCCACCATGAGGAATATGTAAACCAGGGGTCGCACCATGAGGAACATGTAAACCAGGGGTCGCACCATGAGGAACATGTAAACCAGGTGTCCCACCATGAGGAACATGTAAACCAGGTGTCCCACCATAGGGAACATGTAAACCAGGGGTTGCACCATGAGGAACATGTAAACCAAGGGTCGCACGATGAGGAACATGTAAACCAGGTGTCCCACTATGAGGAACATGTAAACCAGGTGTCCCACCATAGAGAACATGTAAACCAGGGGTCCAACCATAGGGAACATGTAAACCAGGGGTCCCACAATAGGGAACATGTAAACCAGGGGTCCCACCATGAGGAACATGTAAACCAAGGGTCGCACCATGAGGAACATGTAAACCAGGGGTCCCACCATGAGCAACATGTAAACCACGGGTCCCAGCATGAGGAACACGTAAACCAGGGGTCCCACCATAAGGAACATGTAAACCAGGGGTCCCACCATGAGGAACATGTAAACCAGGGGTCCCACCATGAGGAACATGTAAACCAGGGGTCCCACCATGAGGAACATGTAAACCAGGGGTCGTACCATGAGGAACATGTAAACCAGGGGTCCCACCTGAGGAACATGTAAACCAGGGGGCCCACCATGAGGAACATGTAAACCAGGGGGCCCACAATAAGGAACATGTAAACCAAGGCTCCCACCACGAGGAACATGTAAACCAGGGGTCCCACCATGAGGAACATGTAAACCAGGAGTCCCACCATGAGGAACATGTAAACCAGGGGTCGCACAATGAGGAACATGTAAACCAGGTGTCCCACTATGAGGAACATGTAAACCAGGTGTCCCACCATAGAGAACATGTAAACCAGAGGACCAACCATAGGGAACATGTAAACCAGGCGTCCCACAATAGGGAACATGTAAACCAGAGGTCCCACCATGAGGAACATGTAAACCAAGGGTCACACCATGAGGAACATGTAAACCAGGGGTCCCACCATGAGCAACATGTAAACCACGGGTCCCACCATGAGGAACATGTAAACCAGGGGTCCCACCATGAGCAACATGTAAACCACGGGTCCCACCATGAGGAACACGTAAAGCAGGGGTCCCACCATAAGGAACATGTAAGCCAGGGGTCCCACCATGAGGAACATGGAAACCAGGGGACCCACCATGAGGAACATGTAAACCAGGGGTCCCAATATAAGGAACATGTAAACCAGGGGTCCCACCACAAGGAACATGTAAACCAGGGGTCCCACCATAAGGAACATGTAAACCAGGGGTTGCACCATAAGGAACATGTAAACCAGGGGTCCCACCATAAGGAACATGTAAACCAGGTGTCGCACCATAGGGAACATGTAAACCAGGGGTCCCACCATAAGGAACATGTAAACCAGGGGTCCCACCATAAGAAACATGTAAACCAGGGGTCCCACCATTAAGAACATGTAGGCCAGGGGTCCCACCATGAAGAACATGTAAACCAGGGGTCCCACCATGAGGAACATGCAAACCAGGGGTCCCACCATAAGGAACATGTAAACCAGGGGTCCCACCATGAGGAACATGTAAACCAGGGGTCCCACCATGAGGAACATGTAAACCAGAGGTCCCAAAATGAGAAACATGTAAACCAGGGGTCCCACCATGAGGAACATGTAAACCAGTTGTCCCACCATGAGGAACATGTAAACCAGGGGTCCCACCATGAGGAACATGTAAACCAGGGGTTCCACCATGAGGAACATGTAAACCAGGGGTCCCACCATGAAGAACACGTAAATCAGGGGTCCCACCATGAGGGACATGTAAATCAGGGGTCCCACCATGAGGAACATGTAAACCAGGGGTCCCACCATGAGGAACATGTAAACCATGGATCCCACCATGAGGAACATGTAAACCAGAGGTCCCAAAATGAGGAACATGTAAACCAGGGGTCCCACCATGAGGAACATGTAAACCAGGGGTCCCACCATGAGGAACATGTAAACCAGGGGTCCCACCATGAGGAACATGTAAACCAGGGTCCCACCATGAGGAACATGTAAATCAGGGGTCCCACTATGAGGAACATGTAAACCAGGGGTCCCACCATAAGCAATATGTAAACCAGGGGTCCCACCATGAGCAACATGTAAACCAGGGGTCCCACCATGAGCAACATGTAAACCAGGGGTCCCACCATGAGCAACATGTAAACCAGGGGTCCCACCATGAGGAACATGTAAACCAGGGGTCCCACCATAAGGAACATATAAACCAGGGGTCCCACCATAAGGAACATGTAAACCAGGGGTCCCACCATAAGGAACATGTAAACCAGGTGTCCCACCATGAGGAACATGTAAACCAGGGGTCGCACCATGAGGAACATGTAAACCAGGGGTCGCACCATGAGGAACATGTAAATCAGGTGTCCCACCATGAGGAACATGTAAACCAGGGGTCCCACCATGAGGAACATGTAAACCAGGGTCCCACCATGAGGAACATGTAAACCAGGGGTCCCACTATGAGGAACATGTAAACCAGGGGTCCCACTATGAGCAACATGTAAACCAGGGGTCCCACCATGAGGAACATGTAAACCAGGGGTCCCACCATGAGCAACATGTAAACCAGGTGTTCCACCATGAGGAACATGTAAACCAGGGGTCCCACCATGAGGAACATGAAAACCAGGGGTCCCACCATGAGCAACAGTGGACTTGAAAAAGCCCACTGTGTGGGTGAAACGTAGTCAATAAAGGATCACATCATACTGCATATGTGTTTATATTTCCAGGAACATGTAAACCAGGGGTCCCACCATGAGGAACATGTAAACCAGGGGTCCCACCATGAGGAACATGTAAACCAGGGGTCCCACCATGAGCAACATGTAAACCAGGGGTCCCACCATGAGCAACATGTAAACCAGGGGTCCCACCATGAGGAACATATAAACCAGGGGTCCCACAATAAGGAACATGTAAACCAGGGGTCCCACCATAAGGAACATGTAAACCAGGTGTCCCACCATGAGGAACATGTAAACCAGGGGTCGCACCATGAGGAACATGTAAACCAGGGGTCGCACCATGAGGAACATGTAAATCAGATGTCCCACCATGAGGAACATGTAAACCAGGGGTCCCACCATGAGGAACATGTACACCAGGGGTCACACCATGAGGAACATGTAAACCAGGGGTCCCACCATGAGGAACATGTAAACCAAGGGTTCCACCATGAGGAATATGTAAACCAGGGGTCGCACCATGAGGAACATGTAAACCAGGGGTCGCACCATGAGGAACATGTAAACCAGGTGTCCCACCATGAGGAACATGTAAACCAGGTGTCCCACCATAGGGAACATGTAAACCAGGGGTTGCACCATGAGGAACATGTAAACCAAGGGTCGCACGATGAGGAACATGTAAACCAGGTGTCCCACTATGAGGAACATGTAAACCAGGTGTCCCACCATAGAGAACATGTAAACCAGGGGTCCAACCATAGGGAACATGTAAACCAGGGGTCCCACAATAGGGAACATGTAAACCAGGGGTCCCACCATGAGGAACATGTAAACCAAGGGTCGCACCATGAGGAACATGTAAACCAGGGGTCCCACCATGAGCAACATGTAAACCACGGGTCCCAGCATGAGGAACACGTAAACCAGGGGTCCCACCATAAGGAACATGTAAACCAGGGGTCCCACCATGAGGAACATGTAAACCAGGGGTCCCACCATGAGGAACATGTAAACCAGGGGTCCCACCATGAGGAACATGTAAACCAGGGGTCGTACCATGAGGAACATGTAAACCAGGGGTCCCACCTGAGGAACATGTAAACCAGGGGGCCCACCATGAGGAACATGTAAACCAGGGGGCCCACAATAAGGAACATGTAAACCAAGGCTCCCACCACGAGGAACATGTAAACCAGGGGTCCCACCATGAGGAACATGTAAACCAGGAGTCCCACCATGAGGAACATGTAAACCAGGGGTCGCACAATGAGGAACATGTAAACCAGGTGTCCCACTATGAGGAACATGTAAACCAGGTGTCCCACCATAGAGAACATGTAAACCAGAGGACCAACCATAGGGAACATGTAAACCAGGCGTCCCACAATAGGGAACATGTAAACCAGAGGTCCCACCATGAGGAACATGTAAACCAAGGGTCACACCATGAGGAACATGTAAACCAGGGGTCCCACCATGAGCAACATGTAAACCACGGGTCCCACCATGAGGAACATGTAAACCAGGGGTCCCACCATGAGCAACATGTAAACCACGGGTCCCACCATGAGGAACACGTAAAGCAGGGGTCCCACCATAAGGAACATGTAAGCCAGGGGTCCCACCATGAGGAACATGGAAACCAGGGGACCCACCATGAGGAACATGTAAACCAGGGGTCCCAATATAAGGAACATGTAAACCAGGGGTCCCACCACAAGGAACATGTAAACCAGGGGTCCCACCATAAGGAACATGTAAACCAGGGGTTGCACCATAAGGAACATGTAAACCAGGGGTCCCACCATAAGGAACATGTAAACCAGGTGTCGCACCATAGGGAACATGTAAACCAGGGGTCCCACCATAAGGAACATGTAAACCAGGGGTCCCACCATAAGAAACATGTAAACCAGGGGTCCCACCATTAAGAACATGTAGGCCAGGGGTCCCACCATGAAAAACATGTAAACCAGGGGTCCCACCATGAGGAACATGCAAACCAGGGGTCCCACCATAAGGAACATGTAAACCAGGGGTCCCACCATGAGGAACATGTAAACCAGGGGTCCCACCATGAGGAACATGTAAACCAGAGGTCCCAAAATGAGAAACATGTAAACCAGGGGTCCCACCATGAGGAACATGTAAACCAGTTGTCCCACCATGAGGAACATGTAAACCAGGGGTCCCACCATGAGGAACATGTAAACCAGGGGTTCCACCATGAGGAACATGTAAACCAGGGGTCCCACCATGAAGAACACGTAAATCAGGGGTCCCACCATGAGGGACATGTAAATCAGGGGTCCCACCATGAGGAACATGTAAACCAGGGGTCCCACCATGAGGAACATGTAAACCATGGATCCCACCATGAGGAACATGTAAACCAGAGGTCCCAAAATGAGAAACATGTAAACCAGGGGTCCCACCATGAGGAACATGTAAACCAGGGGTTCCACCATTAGGAACATGTAAACCACAGGTCCCACCATGAAGAACACGTAAATCAGGGGTCCAACCATGAGGAACATGTAAATCAGGGGTCCCACCATGAGGTACATGTAAACCAGGGGTCCCAATATAAGGAACATGTAAACCAGGGGTCCCACTATAAGGAACATGTAAACCAGGGGTCCCACCATAGGGAACATGTAAACCAGGAGTCGCACCATAAGGAACATGTAAACCAGGGGTCCCACCATGAGGAACATGTAAACCAGGGGGCCCACCATGAGGAACATGTAAACCAGGGGTCCCACCACAAGGAACATGTAAACCAGGGGTCCCACCATAAGGAACATGTAAACAAGGGGTCGCACCATAAGGAACATGGAAACCAGGGGTCGCACCATAAGGAACATGGAAACCAGGGGTCCCACCATAAGGAACATGTAAACCAGGTGTCCCACCATAACGAACATGTAAACCAGGGGTTCCACCATAAGGAACATGTAAACCAGGGGTCCCACCATAAGGAACATGTAAACCAGGGGTCCCACCATAAGGAACATGTAAACTAGGGGTCCCACCATGAAGAACATGTAAACCATAGGTCCCACCATGAGGAACATGCAAACCAGGGGTCCCACCATAAGGAACATGTAAACCAGGGGACCCACCATGAGGAACATGTAAACCAGGGGTCCCACCATGAGGAACATGTAAACCAGAGGTCCCAAAATGAGAAACATGTAAACCAGGGGTCCCACCATGAGGAACATGTAAACCAGTTGTCCCACCATGAGGAACATGTAAACCAGGGGTCCCACCATGAGGAACATGTAAACCAGGGGTCCCACCATGAGGAACATGTAAACCAGGGGGCCCACCATGAGGAACATGTAAACCAGGAGTCCCACCATGAGGAACATGTAAACCAGGGGTCCTACCATGAGGAACATGTAAACCAGGGGGCCCACCATGAGGAACATGTAAATCAGGGGTCCCACCATGAGGAACATGTAAACCAGGGGGCCCACCATGAGGAACATGTAAACCAGGGGTCCCACCATGAGGAACATGTAAATCAGGGGTCCCAATATAAGGAACATGTAAACCAGGTGTCCCACTATAAGGAACATGTAAACCAGGGGTCCCACCATAGGCAACATGTAAACCAGGAGTCGCACCATAAGGAACATGTAAACCAGGGGTCCCACCATGAGGAACATGTAAACCAGCTGGCCCAACATGAGGAACATGTAAACCAGGGGTCCCACAATGAGGAACATGGAAACCAGGGGGCCCACCATGAGGAACATGTAAACCAAGGGTCCCACCATGAGGAACATGTAAACCAGGGGTCCCACCATGAGGAACATGTAAACCAGGGGGCCCACCATGAGGAACATGTAAACCAGGAGTCCCACCATGAGGAACATGTAAACCAGGGGTCCCACCATGAGGAACATGTAAACCAGGGGGCCCACCATGAGGAACATATAAACCAGGAGTCCCACCATGAGGAACATGGAAACCAGGGGGCCCACCATGAGGAACATGTAAACCAGGGGTCCCACCATGAGGAACATGTAAATCAGGGGTCCCACCATGAGGAACATGTAAACCAGGGGTCCCACCATAAGGAACATGTAAACTAGGGGTCCCACCATGAGGAACATGCAAACCAGGGGTCCCACCATGAGGAACATGCAAACCAGGGGTCCCACCATGAGGGTCATGTAAACCAGGGGTACCACCATGAGGAACATGTAAATCAGGGGTCCCACCATGAGGAACATATAAACCAGGGGTTCCACCTTGAGGAACATGTAAACCAGGGATCCCACCATGAGGAACATGTAAACCAGGGGTCCCACCATGAGGAACTTGTAAACCAGGGGTCCCACCATGATGAACATGTAAACCAGGGGTCCCACTATGAAGAACATGTAAACCAGGGGTTCCACCATGAGGAACATGTAAACCAGGGGTTCAACCATGAGCAACATGTAAACCAGGGGTCCCGCCATGAGGAACAAGTAAACCAGGGGTCCCACCATGAGAAACATATAAACCAGGGATCCCACCATTAGGAACTTGTAAACAAGGGGCCCCACCATTAGGAACTTGTAAACCAGGGATCCCACCATGAGGAACATGTAAACCAGGGGTTCCACCATGAGGGACATGTAAACCAGGGGTCCCATAATGAGGAACATGTAAACCAGGGGTCCCACCATGAGCAACATGTAAACCAGGGGTCCCACCATTAGCAACATGTAAACCAGGGGTTCCACCATGAGGAACATGTAAACCAGGGGTCCCACCATGAGCAACATGTAAACCAGGGGTCCCACCATGAGCAACATGTAAACTAGGGGTCCCACCATTAGCAACATGTAAACCAGGGGTTCCACCATGAGGAACATGTAAACCAGGGGTCCCACCATGAGCAACATGTAAACCAGGGGTCCCACCATGAGCAACATGTAAACCAGGGGTCCCACCATTAGCAACATGTAAACCAGGGATTCCACCATGAGGAACATGTAAACCAGGGGTTCCACCGTGATGAACATGTAAACCAGGGGTTCCATAATGAGGAACATGTAATCAAGGGGTCCCACCATTAGCAACATGTAAACCAGGGGTTCCACCATGAGAAACATGTAAACCATGGGTTCCACCATGAGGAACATGTAAACCATGGGTCCCACCATTAGCAACATGTAAACCAGGGGTTCCACCATGAGGAACATGTAAACCAGGGGTCCCACCATGAGGAACATGTAAACCAGGGGTTCCACCATGAGGAACATGTAAACCATGGGTCCCACCATTAGCAACATGTAAACCAGGGGTTCCACCATGAGGAACATGTAAACCAGGGGGCCCACCATGAGGAACATGTAAACCAGGGGTTCCACCGTGAGGAACATGTAAACCAGGGGTCCCACCATGAGGAACATGTAAACCAGGGGTTCCACCATGAGGAACATATAAACCATGGGTCCCACCATGAGGAACATGTAAACCAGGGGTTCCACCATGAGGAACATGTAAACCAGGGGTTCCACCATGAGGAACATGTAATCCAGGGGTCCCACCATTAGCAACATGTAAACCAGGGGTTCCACCATGAGGAACATGTAAACCAGGGGTCCCACCATTAGCAACATGTAAACAAGGGGTTCCACCATGAGGAACATGTAAACCAGGGGTCCCACCATGAGCAACATGTAAACCAGGGGTCCCACCATGAGGAACACGTAAACCAGGGGTCCCACCATGAGGAACATGTAAACCAGGGGTCCCACCATGAGGAACATGTAAACCAGGGGTCCCACCATGAGGAACATGTAAACCATGGGTCCCACCATGAGGAACATGTAAACCAGGGGTCCCACCATGAGGAACATGTAAACCAGGGGTCCCACCATTAGCAACATGTAAACCAGGGGTTCCACCATGAGGAACATGTAAACCAGGGGTCCCACCATGAGCAACATGTAAACCAGGGGTCCCACCATGAGGAACATGTAAACCAGGGGTCCCACCATGAGGAACATGTAAACCAGGGGTCCCACCATGAGCAACATGTAAACCAGGGGTCCCACCATGAGGAACATGTAAACCAGGGGTCCCACCATGAGCAACATGTAAGCCAGGGGTCCCACCATGAGGAACATGTAAACCAGGGGTCCCACCATGAGGAACATGTAAACCAGGGGTCCCACCATGAGGAACATGTAAACCAGGGGTCCCACCATGAGGAACATGTAAACCAGGGGTCCCACCATGAGGAACATGTAAACCAGGGGTTCCACCATGAGCAACATATAAACGACGAGTCCCATCATGAGCAACATGTAAACCAGGGATCCCACCACGGACATGTAAACTAGGAGTCCCACCAGTTTCAAACTTTCCTGGTTCTCGGTGATGGTGTCTGTACTTGGGCCACTCATTTTCTGTAAATGGTCCAAGTCGGACCGAAACATTGTCGTAAGTTCCTCTCACCTATGTGCGAGATATTTGTGTATTGCTCCAGTCACGGTATTGTGCCTTATGGCTCTTCCTTGATGATGTCTGTGGTTTGAATGCGAGCTGAATCAACGTTCTTTCGGAGAATCTCTCTTATCTTCCTAGCCCTGGGAATCTCTCCCAAGCCTTGAGAATCCCTCCCTAGCGCTGAGACTCTCTTCCTTTAACCCTGAGAATCTCTATCTACCTGTTTACCTGAGAATCTTTCCCTAGCTCTGAGAATCCCTCCCAGCCCTGTGAATCTCTCCCCAAGCCCTAAGAATCTCTCTCTCTAGCCCTGAGAATCTCTCTCTGACCCTGAGAATCTCTATCCCTGAGAATCTCTACTCCTGAGAATCTCTCCCTAGCCCTGAGAATCTCTCTCTAGCCCTGAGAGTCTCTCCCTAGCCCTGAGAATCTCTCCCTAGCCCTGAGAATCTCTCCCTAGCCCTGAGAACGTCTCCCTAGCCCTGAGAATCTCTCCCTAGCCCTAAGACTCAGAAGAAAGGGAACCTTCTGCATAACGACATTTATGGGAAATGAATTTCACATGATCAGAGCCTTTTTGAAGGTAAATCGAGATGCTTTTTAAATCCTCTCACGTCTCCCAGCTGAGGTTACGTTCTGCAGAGAGGGATTTTAAACTCGTCCTGGCAGGATTAAAACTGTTTGTGTATGTGTACTCACCTAATTGTGGTTGCAGGGGTCGAGTCTTAGGTCCTGGCCCCGCCTCTTCACTGGTTGCTACTAGGTCCTCTCTCGCCCTGCTCCATGAGCTTTATCAAACCTCGTCTTAAAACTAGGTATGGTTCCTGCCTCCACTACGTCACTTTCTAGGCTATTCCACTGCCTGACAACTCTATAACTGAAGAAATACTTCCTAACATCCCTTTGATTCATCTGAGTCTTCAACTTCCAATTGTGACCTCTTGTGTCTGTGTCCCCTCTCTGGAACATCCTGTCTTTGTCCAGCTTGTCTATTCCGCGCAGTATTTTATATGTCGTTGTCATGTCTCCCCTGACCCTCCTGTCCTCCAGTGTCGCCAGGCCGATTTCCCTTAACCTTTCTTCATAGGACATTCCCCTCAGCTCTGGAACTAACCTTGTCGCAAACCTTTGCACTTTCTTTAATTTCTTGACGTGCTTGATCAAGTGCGGGTTCCAAACAGGTGCTGCACACTCCAGTATGGACCTGACGTACACGGTGTACAGTGTCTTGTGTGTGTGTGTGTGTGTGTGTGTGTGTGTGTGTGTGTGTGTGTGTGTGTGTGTGTACTCACCTAGTTGTACTCACCTAGTTGAGGTTGCGGGGGTCGAGTCCGAGCTCCTGGCCCCGCCTCTTCACTGATCGCTACTAGAGTGTGTGTGTGTGTGTGTGTGTGTGTGTGTGTGTGTGTGTGTGTGTGTGTCTGTCTGTGTGTCTGACTGACTGTCTGTCTGTCTGTCTGTCTGTTTGTGGAATTTAAGCTTCATATTTCAGGCAGCAAGAGTTTTGAGTTTTATCACCAGAACTCCGAATGCACATTTTCTATTAGAATTTTTTGATCCACGTTGCGTTTTCTTTTTATTTTGCTTTCTTTTTTTTCTGTCTCTCTTTTATACAAGGATTCAGAAGGTTAGGGTAGGGATTCCGAACTTTATTCACACGCTTGAGCTGTTTTTTTTTTTTTTTACACAGGGTTCTCTCTCTCTCTCTCTCTCTCTCTCTCTCTCTCTCTCTCTCTCTCTCTCTCTCTCTCTCTCTCTCTCTCTCTCTCTCTCTCTCTCTCTCTCTCTCTCTCTCAGAGGCTTTCAATTATTCACAATTATTCCTCTGTGTACCAGTCAATGTCACTTACTGCTGTACTGAAGATATTTACTGATGTCTCATCACAGAGACGGGAATGAGGACTTATTAGCTTCGAGTGATAATTTACATGTGTTTGGTTATGAGGAAGGTGATAGAGATCAGTAGTATTATTAGTGATTATCTCTGCTTTGAGAGCAGCTAAGGTGGCCTTATCAACCAGGCTGTTACTGTTGGCCGCACGCATATCGACGTGAGAACCACAGCTCGGCTGGTTAGGTACTAACTTTAGTTACCTGAATAAGGTTTATGTTGAAGTTACCAGCAAGTATTAGGTAATGTTTATTTAAATGCTTGTTAATTAGGTATTTTATTTTGTAACTGAAGGAGGGAGTGTTAGTTGGAGTTTACCTGGAGTTTACCTGGAGAGAGTTCCGGGGGTCAACGCCCCCGCGGCCCGGTCTGTGACCAGGCCTCCTGGTGGATCAGAGCCTGATCAACCAGGCTGTTGCTGCTGGCTGCACGCAAACCAACGTACGAGCCACAGCCCGGCTGGTCAGGAACCGACTTTAGGTGCTTGTCCAGTGCCAGCTTAAAATTTTTGTAGCAAATTAGCAAATATATATTCACCAAGTTTATCCCCTGTAATAAATTGTAGTTCTTTCCCCGTTTATCAGGCGTGCAGTTATGGTGCAGTTATGATGCAGTTATGGTGCAGTTATGGTGCAGTTATGGTGCAGTTATGGTGCAGTTATGGTGCAGTTATGGTACAGTTATGGTGCAGTTATGGTGCAGTTATGGTGCAGTTATGGTGCAGTTATGGTGCAGTTATGGTGCAGTTATGGTGCAGTTATGGTGCAGTTATGGTGGTTATGGTGAAGTTATGGTGCAGTTATGGTGCAGTTATGGTGCAGTTATGGTGCAGTTATGGTGCAGTTATGGTGCAGTTATGGTGCAGTTATGGTGCAGTTATGGTGCAGTTGTGGTGCAGTTATGGTGCAGTTATGGTGCAGTTATGGTGCAGTTATGGTGCAGTTATGGTGCAGTTATGGTGCAGTTATGGTGGTTATGGTGCAGTTATGGTGCAGTTATGGTGCAGTTATGGTGCAGTTATGGTGCAGTTATAGTGCAGTTATGGTGCAGTTATGGTGGTTATGGTGCAGTTATGGTGCAGTTATGGTGGTTATGGTACAGTTATGGTGCAGTTATGGTGCAGTTATGGTGCAGTTATGGTGGTTATGGTACAGTTATGGTGCAGTTGTGGTGCAGTTATGGTGGTTATGGTACAGTTATGGTGCAGTTATGGTGCAGTTGTGGTGGTTATGGTACAGTTATGGTACAGTTATGGTGCAGTTATGGTGGTTATGGTACAGTTATGGTGCAGTTGTGGTGCAGTTATGGTGGTTATGGTACAGTTATGGTGCAGTTATGGTGCAGTTATGGTGCAGTTGTGGTGGTTATGGTACAGTTATGGTGCAGTTATGGTGCAGTTATGGTGGTTATGGTGCAGTTATGGTGGTTATGGTGCAGTTATGGTGGTTATGGTGCAGTTATGGTGCAGTTATGGTGCAGTTATGGTGGTTATGGTGCAGTTATGGTGGTTATGGTGCAGTTATGGTGGTTATGGTACAGTTATGGTGCAGTTATGGTGCAGTTATGGTGCAGTAATGGTGGTTATGGTGCAGTTATAGTGGTTATGGTGCAGTTATGGTGCAGTTATGGTGGCTATGGTGCAGTTATGGTGCAGTTATGGTGGTTATGGTGCAGTTATGGTGGTTATGGTGCAGTTATGGTGCAGTTATGGTGGTTATGGTGCAGTTATGGTGCAGTTATGGTGCAGTTATGGTGCAGTTATGGTGCAGTTATGGTGCAGTTATGGTGCAGTTATGGTGCACTTATGGTGCAGTTATGGTGGTTATGGTGCAGTTATGGTGCAGTTATGGTGCAGTTATGGTGGTTATGGTACAGTTATGGTGCAGTTATGGTGCAGTTATGGTGCAGTTATGGTGCAGTTATGGTGCAGTTATGGTGCAGTTATGGTGCAGTTATGGTGGTTATGGTGCAGTTATGGTGCAGTTATGGTGCAGTTATGGTGCAGTTATGGTGCAGTTATGGTGCAGTTATGGTGCAGTTATGGTGCAGTTATGGTGCAGTTATGGTGCAGTTATGGTGGTTATGGTGCAGTTATGGTGCAGTTATGGTGCAGTTATGGTGCAGTTATGGTGCAGTTATGGTGCAGTTATGGTGCAGTTATGGTGCAGTTATGGTGGTTATGGTGCAGTTATGGTGCAGTTATGGTGCAGTTATGGTGCAGTTATAGTGCAGTTATGGTGCAGTTATGGTGGTTATGGTGCAGTTATGGTGCAGTTATGGTGGTTATGGTACAGTTATGGTGCAGTTATGGTGCAGTTATGGTGCAGTTATGGTGGTTATGGTACAGTTATGGTGCAGTTGTGGTGCAGTTATGGTGGTTATGGTACAGTTATGGTGCAGTTATGGTGCAGTTGTGGTGGTTATGGTACAGTTATGGTACAGTTATGGTGCAGTTATGGTGGTTATGGTACAGTTATGGTGCAGTTGTGGTGCAGTTATGGTGGTTATGGTACAGTTATGGTGCAGTTATGGTGCAGTTATGGTGCAGTTGTGGTGGTTATGGTACAGTTATGGTGCAGTTATGGTGCAGTTATGGTGGTTATGGTGCAGTTATGGTGGTTATGGTGCAGTTATTGTGGTTATGGTGCAGTTATGGTGCAGTTATGGTGCAGTTATGGTGGTTATGGTGCAGTTATGGTGCAGTTATGGTGGTTATGGTACAGTTATGGTGCAGTTATGGTGCAGTTATGGTGCACTTATGGTGCAGTTATGGTGGTTATGGTGCAGTTATGGTGCAGTTATGGTGGTTATGGTGCAGTTATGGTGCAGTTATGGTGCAGTTATGGTGCAGTTATGGTGCATTTATGGTGCAGTTATGGTGGTTATGGAACAGTTATGGTGCAGTTATGGTGCAGTTATGGTGCAGTTATGGTGGTTATGGTGCAGTTATGGTGCAGTTATGGTGCAGTTATGGTGCAGTTATGGTGCAGTTATGGTACAGTTATGGTGCAGTTATGGTGCACTTATGGTGCAGTTATGGTGGTTATGGTGCAGTTATAATGCAGTTATGGTGCAGTTATGGTGCAGTTATGGTGGTTATGGTGCAGTTATGGTGCAGTTATGGTGCAGTTATGGTGCAGTTATGGTGCAGTTATGGTGCATTTATGGTGCAGTTATGGTGGTTATGGAACAGTTATGGTGCAGTTATGGTGCAGTTATGGTGGTTATGGTGCAGTTATGGTGCAGTTATGGTGCAGTTATGGTGCAGTTATGGTACAGTTATGGTGCAGTTATGGTGCAGTTATGGTGCAGTTATGGTGCAGTTATGGTGGTTATGGTGCAGTTATGGTGCAGTTATGGTGCAGTTATGGTGGTTACCTGGAGTTTACCTGGAGAGAGTTTCGGGGGTCAACGCCCCCGCGGCCCGGTCTGTGACCAGGCCTCCTGGTGGATCAGCGCCTGATCAACCAGGCTGTTGCTGCTGGCTGCACGCAAACCAACGTACGAGCCACAGCCCGGCTGATCAGGAACTGACTTTAGGTGCTTGTCCAGTGCCAGCTTGAAGACTGCCAGGGGTCTGTTGGTAATCCCCCTTATGTGTGCTGGGAGGCAGTTGAACAGTCTCGGGCCCCTGACACTTATTGTATGGTCTCTTAACGTGCTAGTGACACCCCTGCTTTTCATTGGGGGGATGGTGCATCGTCTGCCAAGTCTTTTGCTTTCGTAGTGAGTGATTTTCGTGTGCAAGTTCGGTACTAGTCCCTCTAGGATTTTCCAGGTGTATATAATCATGTATCTCTCCCTCCTGCGTTCCAGGGAATACAGGTTTAGAAACCTCAAGCGCTCCCAGTAATTGAGGTGTTTTATCTCCGTTATGCGCGCCGTGAAAGTTCTCTGTACATTTTCTAGGTCGGCAATTTCACCTGCCTTGAAAGGTGCTGTTAGAGTGCAGCAATATTCCAGCCTAGATAGAACAAGTGACCTGAAGAGTGTCATCATGGGCTTGGCCTCCCTAGTTTTGAAGGTTCTCATTATCCATCCTGTCATTTTTCTAGCAGATGCGATTGATACAATGTTATGGTCCTTGAAGGTAAGATCCTCCGACATAATCACTCCCAGGTCTTTGACGTTGGTGTTTCGCTCTATTTCGTGGCCAGAATTTGTTTTGTACTCTGATGAAGATTTAATTTCCTCATGTTTACCATATCTGAGTAATTGAAATTTCTCATCGTTGAACTTCATATTGTTTTCTGCAGCCCACTGAAAGATTTGGTTGATGTCCGCCTGGAGCCTTGCAGTGTCTGCAATGGAAGACACTGTCATGCAGATTCGGGTGTCATCTGCAAAGGAAGACACGGTGCTGTGGCTGACATCCTTGTCTATGTCGGATATGAGGATGAGGAACAAGATGGGAGCGAGTACTGTGCCTTGTGGAACAGAGCTTTTCACCGTAGCTGCCTCGGACTTTACTCTGTTGACGACTACTCTCTGTGTTCTGTTAGTGAGGAAATTATAGATCCATCGACCGACTTTTCCTGTTATTCCTTTAGCGCGCATTTTGTGCGCTATTACGCCATGGTCACACTTGTCGAAGGCTTTTGCAAAGTCTGTATATATTACATCTGCATTCTTTTTGTCTTCTAGTGCATTTAGGACCTTGTCGTAGTGATCCAGTAGCTGAGACAGACAGGAGCGACCTGTTCTAAACCCATGTTGCCCTGGGTTGTGTAACTGATGGGTTTCTAGATGGGTGGTGATCTTGCTTCTTAGGACCCTTTCAAAGATTTTTATGATATGGGATGTTAGTGCTATTGGTCTGTAGTTCTTTGCTGTTGCTTTACTGCCCCCTTTGTGGAGTGGGGCTATGTCTGTTGTTTTTAGTAACTGAGGGACGACCCCCGTGTCCATGCTCCCTCTCCATAGGATGGAAAAGGCTCGTGATAGGGGCTTCTTGCAGTTCTTGATGAACACAGAGTTCCATGAGTCTGGCCCTGGGGCAGAGTGCATGGGCATGTCATTTATCGCCTGTTCGAAGTCATTTGGCGTCAGGATAACATCGGATAGGCTTGTGTTAATCAAATTTTGTGGCTCTCTCATAAAAAATTCATTTTGATCTTCGACTCTCAGTCTGGTTAGCGGCTTGCTAAAAACTGAGTCATATTGGGACTTGAGTAGCTCACTCATTTCCTTGCTGTCATCTGTGTAGGACCCATCTTGTTTAAGTAGGGGCCCAATACTGGGCGTTGTTCTCGATTTTGATTTGGCATAGGAGAAGAAATACTTTGGGTTTCTTTCGATTTCATTTATAGCTTTTAGTTCTTCCCGCGATTCCTGACTCCTAAAGGATTCTTTTAGCTTAAGTTCGATGCTTGCTATTTCTCTGACCAGTGTCTCCCTGCGCATTTCAGATATATTGACCTCTTTTAGCCGCTCTGTTATTCTTTTCCGTCGCCTGTAAAGGGAGCGCCTGTCTCTTTCTATTTTACATCTACTCCTCCTTTTTCTTAGAGGAATAAGCCTTGTGCATACATCGAGTGCCACCGAGTTAATCTGTTCTAGGCATAAGTTTGGGTCTGTGTTGCTTAGTATATCTTCCCAGCTTATATCGGTTAGGACTTGGTTTACTTGGTCCCACTTTATGTTTTTGTTATTGAAGTTGAATTTGGTGAATGCTCCCTCGTGACTAGTCTCATTTTGTCGGTCTGGGGCTCCTCGCATACATGTCTGAACCTCAATTATGTTGTGATGTGAGTATATTGTTTTTGATATGGTGACATTTCTTATCAGATCATCATTGTTAGTGAATATGAGGTCTAGTGTATTCTCCAGTCTAGTAGGCTCTATTATTTGCTGGTTTAAATTGAATTTTGTGCAGAGATTTAAAAGCTCGTGTGAGTGTGAGTTTTCATCAGAGCTGCCTCCTGGTGTTATTTCTGCAACAATATTATTTGCTATATTCCTCCATTTTAGGTGCCTTAAGTTGAAATCCCCCAGGAGCAAGATGTTGGGTGCAGGAGCTGGAAGATTTTCCAGACAGTGGGATGTAGCATCCGGAGGCTTGTAGACTACCACAATGACTAGGTTTTGGTTCTCGACCTTTACTGCTAAAACTTCCACTACGTCATTTGAGGCATTAAGCAGTTCTGTGCAAACAAGTGACTCTGCAATGTACAGGCCAACCCCCCCCCCCTTTTGCCTGTTCACTCTGTCACATCTGTATAGGTTGTAACCTGGGATCCATATTTCATTGTCCAAGTGATCCTTTATGTGGGTCTCAGTGAAAGCCGCGAACATTGCCTTTGCCTCTGCAAGCAGTCCACGGATGAAAGGTATTTTGTTGTTTGTTGCTGGCTTTAGACCCTGTATATTTGCAAAGAAGAATGTTATCGGACTGGTGGTATTGTTGGTACTGGGGGGGGATTTTTTTTCCGGCATTAGTATCTGTATGGTTAGTATCTGTATGGTACAGTTATGGTGGTTATGGTACAGTTATGGTGCAGTTATGGTACAGTTATGGTGCAGTTATGGTACAGTTATGGTGCAGTTGTGGTACAGTTATGGTGCAGTTATGGTACAGTTATGGTGCAGTTATGGTGCAGTTATGGTGCAGTTATGGTGGTTATGGTGCAGTTATGGTACAGTTATGGTGCAGTTATGGTACAGTTATGGTGCAGTTATGGTGCAGTTATGGTACAGTTATGGTGCAGGTTTGGTACAGTTATGGTACAGTTATGGTGCAGTTATGGTGGTTATGGTGCAGTTATGGTACAGTTAGTGTGCAGTTATGGTACAGTTATGGTACAGTTATGGTGCAGTTATGGTACAGTTATGGTGCAGTTATGGTACAGTTATGGTGCAGTTATGGTGGTTATGGTGCAGTTATGGTACAGTTATGGTGCAGTTATGGTGCAGTTATGGTGCAGTTATGGTGGTTATGGTGCAGTTATGGTGCAGTTATGGTGGTTATGGTACAGTTATGGTGCAGTTATGGTACAGTTATGGTGCAGTTATGGTACAGTTATGGTGCAGTTATGGTACAGTTATGGTGCAGTTATGGTGCAGTTATGGTGCAGTTATGGTGGTTATGGTACAGTTATGGTGCAGTTATGGTACAGTTATGGTGCAGTTATGGTGCAGTTATGGTGCAGTTATGGTGGTTATGGTGCAGTTATGGTACAGTTATGGTGCAGTTATGGTACAGTTATGGTGCAGTTATGGTACAGTTATGGTACAGTTATGGTACAGTTATGGTGCAGTTATGGTGGTTATGGTGGTTATGGTACAGTTATGGTGCAGTTATGGTACAGTTATGGTGCAGTTATGGTGCAGTTATGGTGCAGTTATGGTGCAGTTATGGTAGTTATGGTACAGTTATGGTACAGTTATGGTAGTTATGGTGTAGTTATGGTGCAGTTATGGTGCAGTTATGGTGCAGTTATGGTACAGTTATGGTACAGTTATGGTGCAGTTATGGTACAGTTATGGTGTAGTTATGGTACAGTTATGGTGCAGTTATGGTGCAGTAATGAATGGCTGTGTACCTAGGTTAGGCAAAGATGTATATTGTGTCATGTTTAACACAGGTTTCAGTAGGAATATTAAATGTTATGTTAACATTTAAAGACTCTCGAAGTACTACGAGATCGTCATAGTGTTTACTCAGGGATTTAACATAAGAATATAAGAACATAAAATAAAAAGGAACACTGCAGCAGGCCTACTGGCCCATGCCAGGCAGGTTAACATTTTCTTAACTTTCTGTGTAATAAAGACAATTACGGTCAGAAGAATATTGATTTTTGTCATTATTGGGTGGGTGATTAACGAGTGTTGTTAACGCTGCATACAACCTGTTCACCACCAGACAAGAATACAATAGAGATTAGAGTGAATGCTCAGCATATATACGCTGAGGAATATATACCACTAAGGTTAGGTAAGATTTGTCAGGAAACAGGACAAGTGTTTCCTGACCTAGGTTTTAGTCATATGATGACTCGCAGCTGAAGTTTTTGGTCATCTGACCAAAGCCTTCTGCTGGCTTACCGGTCCACCTCTTTAAAAATCATGGTTGTGATTATAACCATTATTTTCCTTCTCTTTGTGTTTGGAATGGTGACTTTTTTTTATTCGCCGGTATTCTCCCGGCCCGGGTCTTTTCCAATAGTGGTGACCCGGCCTTGGCTCCCTATCTGGGGATTGTCTGAAACCTAAGTCTCCCATGGGAGGAGGCACAAGTACCCCCTCATCTTTGGGACCAACTGTTCCCAGGCCTAGCCACAATCCCCGCCCTCACGGGGCTCGCAGGGAGAAGCTAGGCCTCTGGTCTGCCATCTGCCCCGCCCCAAAGGGGCTCGTGGGGATGGCAGTCTTGTGAGTTGCAGGTGATAGCAAGTTCATGCTTCTTATTATCATTAAAGATTCGCCGGTATTCTCCCGGCCCGGGCTTTTTCCAAGTGGTGGCCCGGCTTTGGCTCCCTCTTTAGGGAGTGTCTGAAACCTAAGTCTCCCATGGGAGGAGGCACAAGTACCTCCTCATCTTTGGGACCAACTGTCCCCAGGCCTAGCCACAAGCTAGGCCTCTCTGGTCTGCCATCCCCGCCCCAAGGGGGCAAATGGGAATGACAGTCTTATGAGCTAAAGGCTCGGGCTCAGGCACCTACCCTACCCTAGAAGGGTTAGGCATGGTGTTGATGCATGCTTTTTTTTTTTTTTTTTTTTTTATTCACCGGTATTGTCCCGGCCCGGGTCTTTTCCAAGTAGTGGTGACCCGGCCTTGGCTCCCTATCTGGGGAGTGTCTCGAGACTTAAGTCTCCCATGGGAGGAAGGACAAGTACCTCCTCAACTTTGGGACCAAGTGTCCCCAAGCCTAGCCACATTCCCCGCCCTCACGGGGCTCGTAGGGAGAAGCTAGGCCTCTGGTCTGCCATCTACCCCGCCTCAAAGGGGCTCGTGGGGATGGCAGTCTTATGAGCTGCAGATGGTAGCAAGCTCAGGCTGTTGCATGCTTCTTGTTGACTTTCCTTATATATACTAGTTAAAATTAGATCAATATTCGCATTCATGAACTAAAAATTAGAATATGTTAAATAAATTATTATAATCGAGTAAAGCGCTAAACCAACAAGGGTCATGCAGCGCTGTTATGTTAAATACAGAAGTGTGAGGTAGAGAAACAATAATGTTCATAAATGTTAATAAATTCATATTTATTAAGGAAAAACAAGCAGATCATAACATAAAATCTTCTTTAGTTTACCCTGCATTTAAGTAGTTCTCGTTGACAAAGAAATTTAGAAATTACTATGATTATAGATGGTAACTTAAGAAAACCGAAAAAAGCAGAAGCTTGTGAGATTTGCAATTGTTAGTGTGTTTCA
The DNA here is from genome assembly GCF_038502225.1 of Cherax quadricarinatus. Lineage (NCBI taxonomy): Eukaryota > Metazoa > Arthropoda > Malacostraca > Decapoda > Parastacidae > Cherax > Cherax quadricarinatus. The sequence goes on along the minus strand of NC_091310.1, from coordinate 30,957,096 downwards.
TCTCTTCCGTCAAAGTTGCAACAATTGATAGCTCTGTATAAGGCTGATATTTGATCTCACTGGACAAAAGCGTTGTTGCAGGGTCACTGGTTCCGTTGTTTATGTGTTGTATATACAGCACTTCGTGGATCAAAAGCTTTTGCAACAGCGTGTGCGTGTTGCGTCTGATAGAACACACTGAATGAGGCTAGAAGGTCTCGTGTGCATGTGACGTTGCAGGCTTGACAGGTGGGTGTTTCAGACCTGGAGGCTGGTGCTGCAAACCTGGATACTGCTGTTGCAAAACTGGAAGCTGATGTTGCAAACATGGACGTTGATGTTGCATACCTAGACGCTGGTGTTATATACCTGGAAGCTGGTGTTGCAAACATGGACACTGATATTGCATACCTGTATACAGCTGTTGCAAACCTAGACGCTGGTATTGCAAACTTGGATGTTGGTGTTTCATACTTGGACGCTTGTGTTGGATACCTGAACGCTGGTGTTACACACCTGGACGCTGGTGTTGCAAACCTGGACGCTGGTGTTGCATACCTGGATGCTGGTGATGCATACCTAGATGCTGGTGTTGCATGCCTATATGCTGGTATTGCATACCTAAATCTGGTGTTGCATACCTGGACACTGATGTTGCAAACATGGGAGCTGGTGGGTGACGTAGGGGGGTGCCATTTGGAATTTGTTGGCACTGGTTATCGTGGAAAATTCAGCTGATAATCTGACGTCTTCGTGGCCAAATTGGGATTTTCCGGCCTGAATTTGTAACAGGAACCAGTGTTAATGTTCCCTGCTGAAGAATTGGGACAGGAAATTTGCAGAACCTCAAGAATTACATGTGGATAGACTTTTTGGGGTTATCTTAGGTACTTTACACATATGCTGCTATGTATGATAATAATCTATGTAACTATATTTGTGTATACCTGAATAAATTTACTCACTTGCTTGTCATTAGTCCTTTCATTTAGATCTCTAACTGACCAGTGTAGGGTCTAGGTGTCAGGCAGATGTTGTGTGATCCATCTACAGTAATTAAATGGTAAGTGGTAATATGAATTTCTTATGTGTACCCAGCAAGCCTAATCATGTACAGTCCACAATTTTAATTTACCACAGCAGCTGGTTTTAATATTGTAATTATTAATTTAATGCTAGGTCTAGCTTTTTTTGTGAGAGTGGTGAAGAAATGAGCATCGAGGGAGTTACAGTTCAGCGACCTACTGTGACTTAACGTCCCACTTATCTCACCCAAATTACTTGCACGTTATAATTCAGATAATACCCTCGTGCAGGTAATTTGCTCACATAATAATAATTCACAATTATTTTTATTATTGCTATTATTATTCTTAGGTGTTACACACTGCTAGGGCTTGGGTAAGTGGGATCCACCTGGCCTACTTGTTCCTGTTTCCATTTGTTAAAGGGAAGTAAGTATATAAATCATTTTTTTCGGTATAGGTACACATACATACATACATAAAAAAACACATAAATCATCACAGTAACATATATATAAATTACCTAGGATAACCCAAAAAGTCAAAGTGACTTATTTCCGTTTCCTTTCATCACCAGATCTACCTGGAGTTCATTACCTCTGTAACTTGCTCAGCTATCAAAACTTTGGGATCCAGTCCCTGGACCCATTATGTACCTCTGTAATCTTTTGACTACCGCACACAGGATGGGTATGGGGTGCCTGGTGGCTAAAGCTCCCGCTTCACACACGGAGGGCCCGGGTTCGATTCCCGGCGGGTGGAAACATTTCGACACGTTTCCTTACACCTGTTGTCCTGTTCACCTAGCAGCAAATAGGTACCTGGGTGTTAGTCGACTGGTGTGGGTCGCATCCTGGGGGACAAGATTAAGGACCACAATGGAAATAAGTTAGACAGTCCTCGATGACGCACTGACTTTCTTGGGTTATCCTGGGTGGCTAACCCTCCGGGGTTAAAAATCCGAACGAAATCTTATCTTTCTTATCTTAACTAACTTTTATCACTCAGCTTTGGAAATATGTCACTTATTCCTGTGCCTAAATGAGCTTACAATGTATCATATCTGCCCGAAATGCCTAGGCATACTAGTGGCTTTTTTCGTAATTAATATTTTAAACATGTAAACCACACATTGTAAGCTTTCTAAGGAAATAAACATTTTGATTTGATTTGAAATGAAAGCAAGGCTCGTTACGGTGACAGTTGTCAGTGGCCCTATAAACCCTCAACACGAAACAATATGGAGCGAAAATATAATAGTTATAACTATAACCAGAATTTTTAAAGGGGTAGACCGATAAGCCAACGGAAGACCTCGGTCAGATGACCATAAGCTCCATGTGTGGGTCATTATATGACCAAGACTCACCTCGGGAAACACTTTTCCTGTTTCCTGATAAATCTTACCTAGGAATACGGCTCCAGTTGTATTGCCCTATAAACCCCCAACAAACAGTGAAAAAAAAAAAAGAGGAAAAGATAACTCTTGCAACTTCCTAGTTTATTTTCCTTTTCACTTTGAAAAGGAGACGTCTCCCTGATCATTTTCAAAGGTATAGACGAGATGAGCTTTATTCAGTTTAAATACCGGTGAGTTTATTGGCTTAAAAAATTTTTTACCTGTTGCCTGATAAATAACGTAGAAGCTCATACATTACAAGTACATGGTTGTTATAGGAATACACAGGTAATGATTCCCGGTACTGCTGGAAACATTAGGATGTGTTTCCGTATGATACCTGTTGTCCCTGTTCACCTGTAAGTAAAGTAGGTACCTGGGTGTTAGTGGACTGGTGTGGGTCGCATCCTGGGGCAAAACTGACCTAATTTGCCAGAAATGCTCTGCATAACAAGGGCCTTTCTATATAGTAGTATGTCATTGATGTCAGCTAGGACTGTATACCTTGTACATGTACTTGTAGAAATAAAGATATTATTATTATTACTATTATTATTATTATTATTATTATTATTATTATTATTATTATTATTATTATTATTATTATTATTATTATTATATGATTTATTATTATTAGTTTATTATTATTATTATTATTATTATTATTAATGTTCGGTTTATGACGTTTTTTTCTATTGTGTCTTATTAACATATTATACTTGCTGGTTTAAGTAAGTTTATTCAGGTATACACAAATACAGTTACATTGATTATCATACATAACAGCATATGTGTAAAGTACCTAGGATAACCCAAAAAAAGTTAGAGTGACTTATTTCCATTGGGGTCTTATACCTTATTATTATTATAATATAAAGGTGATAATATTTTATTATTATTCTATAAAGGAGATAATATCTTATTATCATACTATTAAGACTATCTACTACACGAGGGTCATTAAAACTGCTACACGAGGGTCATTAAGACTATCTACAATACGAGGGTCATTACTAGGAATGAGGTAAAATTACACGTGTGCTAGCTAAAAATATAAAAAATCATTCCCCTCCCTTTCTGTAGCTACATTCATCAGACACCTTTTGGCACTCTCTTGAACTGGTTTATGCTATGACTGGCTTTGACATGTGCAGGCAGTCTGTTCCATTCCTTTATTGCTGTACAATAAAAGGTGTTTGAAGTCTGGCCACTGACTGTGGGTACTACAAAGTTGTGCTCTCTCCCCCTAGTATACCATTAATAATTTTTATTGCAGGGAAGCAACTTGGAAGTAAACTGTATCATCAAGGCTGGAAGAAACCTTGTAGTAAACTGTACATATCATGAAGAAGAAACCTCATAGTAAACTGCAGACATTGTGAAGTTCAAATGTCACGACGCTTCGTAGCAGTGTTGAGCCCTTGCCGCCGGAAGGTCGGCATTGTGGCATCTACGTATCGAGACTTTCTGAAAAAGTGCCGAGCTAAGTTTACATTGAAGGTCAGAAATTTGCTGTTGTAGATCATGTTGCTTTCTAAATTCTCTGACAACTTATGCCATATGAGCTCTGCTTTTAGAAGTCTGGTGTTTAAACTTTCACTTAATTACTGCCCAACCTACCTGTGGCTCAGAGAAAGAAACTGACAAATTATGAGCAGTACATGTATTTTATTTCTTTCTGTAGAAAACAAAATGTAGTTTACATGCAATAAAATATTGTTAGGCACAAAGAAAGCCACTAACATGCAGTGCATTTTGGGAAGACTAATCCTAGAGTCATTAAAGCTATGGTACCATTAGTGTAGTAGCCTGAAGGGTTAATAACACAGTAACCCAAGAAAATCACTGTGGTTTAATTGCATTGGTACCCTCCATCCACAGAATGCAGCCCACAATACCCAGCTAACACCCAGGTATCTGTTTACTACTAGATAAATTGGAGGTACAGCCTCTCCTCACTTAACGATGGAGTTCTGTTCCCAAGACCACATCAGTAAACGAATTCGTTGCTAAGTGAGGCGCATACTGTAATAATGGTAGGGGGTTTGTGTCTACCATCTTTGATATTGTTTTAATGTCACCTTTGCACCATTTATAACATTTCTGGTATATTTTTAAATGTTTATACAGTAGTGTACTGTATATTGAAATAAACAGATTAGAGGAAATCAGCTCTAACATACATTATTTAGGTATGCATACTGGTCAGAGAGCCCATCGTAAGTCCGAGTCATTGATAAACGAGTATGCCGCTAAGTGAGGAAGTAAGGTAAAATGCCATAATGTTTCCACCTGACCCAGGGTCAAACCAGTGTCTTCTGGTTATGTAATAAAAGTGCTGTGAGCCATCTACACAGGGTATCATAATTATCTGTTTGTAGCTGCATGGACAGAGCTGTGGTCCTGGTGCCCTTTCTACATTAATTTGTTATATAATTTTTGTATTGTTTTAATTTCCCCATACAGTAGTTGCAATGCCTACTACCTCCTCTCTTAATTTATTTCAGTCTTAAAGCACTTTATTTGTCAAAATAAAAAAAATCTGAGTATCCCTTCAGCTACAACTTTTCTTAATATTCATCTATAGCTTCTTCTTTTTCATGTTGAAAGTATTAAAAATCTTCTTTATTTATTATTTTTTATTCTTGTACATGTATAACCCTACATGTAGAAAAAATAAAGTAATAATACCTTGGCTGGAACAGTTCACAAATAACCTGCACATAATACAGGAAATTTGTGAGGATGGTTCAGTCCATCCTAGACCATTGTCAATTCACAACTTTGTGATTTGATAATAGTGCAGGATGGACCAAAACATCGTCATAAGTTTACTCTCCTAGATGCAGGGTATTTGTGAATCCTGTATGTAGTTATCTCATTTCCTCTTTTTTCTCCTATCATGTAGCACAGACAACTTTAGTGTTTTCAGTCTGTCATCATAACTCAGATTTTCTTTTGACATTGGGGATCCGTTTTGTAGCACTTTGGACTTTTTTTTTTTCTGTCTGATTCCAATTTTGTCTTAATATATATTGTTAACAGCTTCTTCAGCATCTCTCCATCCATGTATGTGAAAGCTATTTTATAGTTAGCAAGGATAGCATATGCATGTCTCTCAATTTTCTTTGTGACCACCTGGTGTCAATTTATTATTAATAACACCTAGATCCCTTTCTCTGAATGAGATTTAAAAAAATTATCACACATTTTTTGCTCATTATGTGGCCTGATTTTGCATTTTTCCATTTTCATTGCATTAAATTCCATCATCTGTCACTATATTCAGATGATTTTTGCATCATCCATCAATAATTTCATATAGTTTATACGTACACCTACCATCCGACTTACGACGGAGTTTGGTTCCGAGAAACTGGTCGTAAGTCGAAATGGTCGTAAGTTGAACTTTACTACTGAATATCAACAAAACATTTTTGTAATGACTTTATTTTATTGTTTTATTTTGGAATTTCATGTTTTACTTTACTTTTTATGTTGTTAGTACTGTATTTTATACTGTAAGGTTTAGGATAAACACTGTGTACAACACAAATAGTTGTTTATTTCCCAGAAATTTAGCATAAAAAACACGGTCGTAAGTTGAGTGGTCGTAAGTCGAGTAGGTCGTAAGTCGGATGGTAGGTGTAATTCCTTTTGGTAAGGCATTTACAGTATATGCCTTTAAAATATTGGAGCAAGAACAGGTCCTTGTGGTACCCCATGGTGACATTTTCCTAAAAGGACATTTTAGCTCTTATCCCTGTTCACATTTTCCTCTCAAACAGAAAGTCTCTGATCCATTGTAATAGCTTGCCTTGTATGCAATTTATGCTTTGAAGTTTCCATATTAGTCTATCATGGAGAGCTCTATCAGAAACTCTCCTAAATATTTGATAAACACAGTCTGCTTCTTCATTTTTTTTCCTGAACAATTTTTGTGGCTGTCATAATAAATAAATAGATTTTGTATACTAGAATTTCAAAACAAATAACTTAATTGTTTGTAGGTAGTAGGTTGATAGACAGCAACCGCCCAGGGAGGTACTACCGTCCTGCCAAGTGAGTGTAAAACCGAAGCCTGTAATTATTTTACACGATGGTAGGATTGCTGGTGTCTTCCTTTTCTGTCTCATACACATGCAAGATCTCAGGTACGTCTTGCTACTTCTACTTACACATAGGTCACACTACACATACATGTACAAGCATATATATACACACCCCTCTGGGTTTTCTTCTATTTTCTTTCTAGCTCTTGTTCTTGTTTATTTCCTCTTACCTCCATGGGGAAGTGGAACAGAATTCTTCCTCTGTAAGCCATGCATGTTGTAAGAGGCAACTAAAATGCCAGGAGCAAGGGGCTAGTAACCCCTTCTCCTGTATATACTGTATTACTAAATGTAAAAGGAGAAACTTTCGTTTTTCCTTTTGGGCCACCCCGCCTCGGTGGGATACAGCCGGTGTGTTGAAAGAAAGAAAGAACTTAATTGCTTATTAGTTGCCATTTGTTTAATCTACATTTTCTAATGGATTTTCCAATATTTTTGCAATAATTCTTGTCAGCAAAACTGGCCTAAAATTTAAAAGGTCTTTCCTGTCGCCTTTTTTTTTTAAATATTTAGTATAATGTGTGCTGTCTTTCATTTGACATGCAAGTTTACCCTCTTATTCTGAATGCTTTAAAATTTTCAGTTCTGCACATTCTTTTAACCCTTTCAGGGTCCAGAGGACAAATCTCTGAGTGACAGCCAGGGTCCAAGAATTTAAAAAAAAAAAATCTTATTTTTTTCCTATGAAATGGTAGAAAATATTTTTCTGAAGGTAATAAAACAAAAAGTACGAAATTTAATGGAAAATCAACGAAGTTATACTCTTCCAAATTTTGATGTGTCAGCAATATTTACGCATTGGTGATTTTGCTGAATTTGACTCCCATTTTAGGCCAGTTACAATATTCCAGTCAACTAAATTCTTAGCTATTTTGCTAGTATTACTATTTTATCGATTGAGCACAAGAAATCACCTAGTCAACTGTTTCAACTGTCCAATAAAGTGATTGGAAATTGGTAATTTGGCCAATTTAACACAAAGTTCAAAATATTCCAGTTTCAAAATAGGATCTAGAATAAACAGTGCAGACATTCCTGGCACTAAACTAACATTTCCTCTTTTCATTAGTTACATTTTCAGGCTTTACAAGTGAATTCCATTTTGATTTTTTATTCTCATAATGAATTTTTATTCACACCTAAAAGCAAAAGATTTACTCTTATGCAATGTTGTAATAATTGTATAATAAATATCAGCACATTCGTGAATGTATGTTAGACCCACCTGCTGATGCGTATTAGATGCATGACATAATTTGTTTACTCTTGAACATCCGCAAAAAATGAACGTTTCCGCTATTTTGAGCTCAGTTTCAAGCCATTTTCAGTACTAAGACCAATCAAAATCATCTCTATTTCTGTAATATATCTTCCATTCTATGAAATGTGACTTAGAAATTGCAAAAGAACTGTAAAAAACATACAATAAAACACCACAAGTAGCTGTTTTAATCCAAAATAACAGTCGGAGCTTTTTTTCAAAAAACAAAATTATTTTATCATATGAAATGGTAGAGAATCCTTTTCTGAAGGCAATAAAACCAAAATCTCCATGGGTAAGTGGAACAGAATCCTCCTTACATAAGCCATGTGTCGTAAGAGGCAACTAAAATGCCGGAGCAAGGGGCTAGTAACCCCTTCTCCTGTATATGCTATTAAATTTAAGAAGAAAACCTTCGGTTTGTTGAAAGAAGAAGAATGAAACCAAAAGTATGAAATTTGATGGAAAGCTTACTGAATTATGCTCTTGCAAAGTTAGTGGCCTCGGCGATATTTATGCATCGGCGATTTTGTCCACTTTGTGCTCAATTTTTGGCCAGTCCCATTGTTCTAGTCAACCTAAACTCATATAGCCATTTCACTAATATTCTTTCTACTCTATCAATTGAGTACAAGAAACCACCCATTTACCTATTTCAGCTACTCAATAAAGTGATCAGAAATCAGTAATCTGGCTAATTTCACACAAAATTCAAAAATTGCTAATTTAAAAATAGGGTCCAGAGTGAACAATAAAGACACTCATGGCACTTAAAAACATTTCCTCTGTTCATTAGTCATGTCTCCAAGCCTCTCTTGCATTACACTTGCTTTCCATTTATAATTTTTATTCACTCACTCAAAAAATAGAAAATTTACTGTTATGCAGGCTACTGCATTATTGTAATAATTGTATAAATAATGTCAGTGCATTCCTAAATCTGTATCAGACTGGCAAGCTGGATGCATATTGGACAAATGACATCATTTGTGTACTCTGGAGTATCGGCAAAAATCGAACATTTCCGCTAATTTGAGCTCAATTTCAAGATACTTTCAGTCCTGAAACCAATCAAAATCATCTTAATTTCTGTAGTATATCTTTTGTTCTATCAAATTAAACCAAGAAACCGAGAATAAAACCATAAAAACCATGCGAAAATACACAGCAAAGTCACTATTGTAAACCAAAAATACCTGGAGTCTACCTGGAGGGTATTCCAGGGATCAACGCCCCTGCTGCCTAGACCATGACCAAGCCTCCCAGTGGATCAGGACTTGATCAACTAGGCTGTTACTGCTTGCCGCACATAGTCCAGTGTACAAACCACAGGCCGGCTGATCTGGCACCAACTTTAAGTATCTGTCCAGCTCCCACTTGAAGGCAGCCAGGGGCCTATTGGTAATTCCCCTTATGCATAGTGGGAGGCTGTTGAGCAGTCTTGGGCCCCAGACACTTATGACACCCCTACTTTTCATTGGGGGTATTTTGCACTGCCTGCCCACTACAAGATCACTTGGAGTGGGGTTGTCGTAACTACTCTTGTTTGTCTGCACCTCCTGGTCCCTTTTTGTAGCACTGTTTTTGGAGGACCGAAGAGTAGCACATTTTTTGTTGAAAGAATTTACAGGAGGGAGAATGACACTCCTTTAGACAGGTTATGACATTTTTTGGAATGTTCAGAGTTGCATGCCCCATTTGTTTTTCCTGACATTCCATGCTTACAGATGCCCCAAACATAGAATTTGCACAATTTCACTTTTGGTTGGGTAGAATTTTTTGGTAGGTATGTTCTCAGTTTGTGCAGTTTCTAGGACTGTACTATAATCCTCATTATCCAAGCCAGGGCCACCCCGTCCTGCTTCCGGGGAACTACTGTCCCCAGAAGAAGAAGAAGAAGAAGAAGACTCCTCCACTTCATCTGTAATGTGGGCTATGGTCTTGTGCAATGATGGTTGTATATTTAAGGTTTTAGTGGTGACTGTGGTAGAGTCCCTAGCAGAGTCTGGACTGGCACTAAGGCTGGAGGCTGAGCCTGGGCCAGCACCAGCACTGTGAGCAGTAGTGCTAGGACTGGGAGATGAGTCTGGGTTAGCACTCTGTGTGGGGGGGGGTTGCATTAACTGATGTTTTTGTATCCTGTGTTTTTTTTTTCAGTGGGTGACTATATAGTTTCAAGTCATCTGTTGTGGTATGGGTTGTGATATGGGCATTCTGCATTTTTTGGTTCACTCCTCCTATCTCTTCCTTCCATGTTTTATATATCTTTAATAGACTGCCCAAGAGTTCATCTTTATTTTCTTGCTTATTTTTACTATTTATTACTGTCCTTAGTACCTTTCTGATACCTGCCCAAAGTTCTATATCTTTATTGCACAACCAGAAGCACCATGCTAGTTCAAAGTCATTTTTTGAGGCAGTGTTTATTCTTGCACAAGAGATATGATGCTTGGAAAAGCACAGGCTGCATGTGATCCTGGATTTCCTTCCAAGGATTTTTTTACATGTCCCACATGTATGCTGTACTGACATTCTGCCTGTATCTTACTTCACTCTGTATGCCATGAAAAAACTGATTTCCACTTTACCTTTTTCTGCACCAGTGACAGTAATATGTAAGATGTATTTATAGAAACCAAGGCTTGTGGCATGTGGATGGGGGGTGACTATATTATGGCTGTGGGTAGCTGGTGGCGGGTAGGGGTCATGGGGGGGTCGGAAAAAGGTCACATGACATCCCGTTTTCCTCCCAGGGGTGAGCATGTTACATATTTTCTCTTCATTTACGTAATTTCGTTTTGTTCACTGTATAACTCTTTCCAGATTCATTCCTTGCTGATCACTCTTTTTTTTTTTTTTTAACACATCAGCCGTTTCCCACCAAGGCAGGGTGACCCAAAAGAAAGAAAAACCCAAAGAGAAAGGAAAAACTTTTATTATCATTTAACATTTTCACCATCACTCATACATAATCATTGTCTTTGTAGAGGCACCCAGATACGACAGTCTAGATAGTCACTCCAAACTGTCAATATCCCAAACACTCATATATATTTTAATTTATTGATCTTACTGAGTTCTTCACACTGATCTAGATTTGGTTATTGTGGTATGGGGTATATGGTGTTATATGGGTGTACATGGTAGGCCTATGTGGTTGCCTGGTAGCACTGCCAGACGTATGGCTGTAACACACCACCCATAGGTACAATGCACTTCTCGCATGCGATGCTACATTTTAGTTTAAAACACTTTCATTATGTTTAATCACTATCCTTGAGTTGTTCCACTGACAGTTTTGATTCACTAGGTCTTTCGACTGTGTATTGGTATCTTAGTCAGTTCATTATGTATAGTAATTCAGACCTTTGTGTGTACACTGAAACACATGACAACACCAGGACACTTCCATTTAAATTTATTTCATGCTGATTACTCAGTGGTGGTAATTTTTTGTGATTTCTTTTTTATATCTAGTCTACTTCCTTCACTATGGTTACCCTTAATGGTAGTCCATGTTTTTCCATTTTCACTCAACAGTAATACGATTTACTGCTTCCTTCAAATGGCAATCTTTCCTGTTTCCCACCAACACTGGGCTTAGCCTGGGTCCTTGGCACTTCAATATTTTGTTTGAGTTCCGTTTAAAGAATACAAGGATCACGTACATGTATATGTTGATCACAATCAACAGATTAGCCATTCACGGCATTAATGTTTCTTTTCCACCATTTTTCCCCTTTTATGGACCACCCCTCACGCTTGAGAAAACTGAGCCCCCAAAAACACACATACATGTGTGGCTATCGCTGGTAGAGAGACACACAGTCACAGTGTTTTCTCATTATGCACTGCTTGCTGCAGAATTTTTTGTATATGGTGCACACTTACTGCATAGACCCGTTCTCTCATATCTAGGCCCAAATTTACTACTCAAAGCTTATCTGAGTGAGCTGAGCTCATGGCATTGTACTGTGAACCAACACTGGCTTCAAAGCCATTATATAACAGGATCGACACCAAAAGGGTTAATATTTAACCCTTTCAGGGATTCCGACGTACTAGTACGGCTTACACACCAGGGTTTTTGACGTACTTGTATGCCTAAATTCTAGCGCTCTCACATCTAGTGAGAGAAAGCTGGTAGGCTTACATATGAAAGAATGGGTCTATGTGGTCAGTGTGCACAGTATAAAAAAAAATTCTGCAGTACACAGTGCGTAATGAGAAAAAAAAACTGAGTGTTTTTGGTTTAAAACAACAACTTTGCACTGTATTTCCGTATGGTATTTATGATGGTATCCTAGTTTTCCTGGTCTCATTTTATAGAATGGAAGACATGTTACAGAAATTGAGACTATTTTGATTGGTTTTACAATGAAAAGTACCTTGAAATTGAGCTCAAAGTAGCAGAAATCTTCGATTTTTGCCAAAGTTCAAAAGTAAACAAATCATGCTACGCATCCAACACACGTCAACTGGTGAGTCTAGTATTCTTTCACAAGTGCGCTGATATTATTTATACCATTTCTACACTAATGCGGTAGTCTGCATTATTTTTTGTGAGAATAAAAATTCAAAGTGGAAAGCAAAAGAATGTAAGAGGGGCCTGGGGCCGTGACTAATGAACAGAGGAAATGTTATTTTAGTGCCAGGAACGTCTTTCTTGTTTATTCTGGACCCTATTTGGAAATTGGCATCTTTTGAAATTTGTGTGAAATTGGCAAAATTGCTAAATTCTGACCACTTTATTGGATAGTTGAAATCGGTAAATGGGTGGTTTCTTGTACTCATTCGATAGAAAAAATGAAGTTCTAGCGAAATAATTATGATTTTTGTTGACTAGTACACTGGAATTGGCCGAAAATAGGGCTCAAAGTGGGCAAAATCACCAATGCGTAAACATCGTCGAGACTGCTAACTTCGCGAGAGCATAATTCCTAAGTTTTCCATCAAATTTCATACTTTTGGTGTCATTATGATCGGGAAAAGATTTTCTGTCTTTTCATAATTTTTTTTTTTTTTTTTTTTTTTTTTTTTCCTTGAAAATTTGTCAACCCTGAGAACAAGTCTGGGAGAGGGCCTGTCGACCCTGAGAGGGTTAATTGTGCATGTAATTTCTTTAATAATAATAATTTTTATTTTAGCTTGATACATGTTTGTAGAAGGGTGTATAACAATTGAGTGTACATTGCAAAAGCCCCTTTATATGCAGAGCATTTTGGGCAAACTTAAGACTGACTTAAGATTAATAAGGCAATAACAGTACGAAATTGTACATATGGTCATTAGGCGAGTTACAATGAATACAAGAAAATTGATCATTAGTTCATGCTGTATGGCTTTAATAAATTTGGTAGAGGAGAATTACAGTTTAGTTATCTCAGTATCCTCTAACTTGATTATCTGTTTAGGTTTTAAATCTCCTACATATAAAATATCCTCGTTTTTAAGTACACTTTGAAATTTTCTATTTAGTGCATTACACGTTTCCTCTTCCACGTCAGTGATTTTGGTTTCATTCTTAATTCTTTGTATTTTGTCTTTAACATTCAGTTTGTATATGTATGGCATACAATACCATCTTTCAGTTATGTCCTTGAATTTGTATTGATAAAGCCATTGGCTGTCAAAACATCTATAGTAAAGATACCCAGATGTTGCACATATGTCTAATTCTTCAACATTTAGTTTATCTTTTACAAACTAGAATAAAAGATTTTATTCTATATTGCTCTGTCTAGTACTTCTGTATTTCCTTACACTTGCTTATCCATCCATTTCTATCTTATTTGAATCCCTCATTCTTACCTGGATTTGCTCACTTTCTGTATTGGTTTAAGTGCTTTATTTTTTCAGTTCTCCAACATCTACCATGAAACTTTTCTTTTATAGTTCTTATTATGTATATCTTTTTTGTGGAATAAACTGTTAAATATCAATTTCATAAGTGTTTCATAATTCTTTTTATAGCCTATATACATACTGTATACATGTGTATGTCTTGTAATATTATATATTCCATTTAGTTTTGTTTGTGTGTACCTTGGCCAATTTACTGCTAGATAACATGGAATTCCCAGTCGGTGTAACTAATCATGCTTCTGGTTATTTGATTTAGAGTGACTGCAGTACAGTGGACCCTCGATTATCGGCCATAATCCATTCCAGAAGGTCAGCCTAAAACCAAAATAATATTTCCCATGAGAATTAATGTAAATACAATTAATCCGTTCCAGACACCCAAAAATATTAACAAAAAGAACATTTTTTAAAGATTAATTATAGTTTTACATACACAAAACAATGAGAACTAAATAAAATAAATAAATGAACATTTACATCACTATTACAAACCTTTATTGAAGACTTTTGTTAGCTTATAGCAGACAGGGAGGAGGAGAGAGGGGAGGACTGATTATTGTTTAGAATGTAAATCCCCCTCCATAAGGACTTCAGGTATCAAAACCCTCTCTGGGGTTACTTCCCTCCCTGCCTACTACACTCCCTGCATGCCTGCTATACTCCCTGCCTTCCTCCTACACTCCATGCCTCCCTGCTGCACTCCCTGCCTGCCTGCTACACTTCCTGCCTCCTTGCTACACTCCCTCCCTCCATGCTACACTCCCTGCCTTCCTCCTACACTCCCTGCTACACCCTGCCTCCCTACTGCACTCCCTGCCTCCCTGCTACACTCCCTGCCTCCCTGCTACACTTCCTCCCTCCATGCTACAGCCTGCTACAATCCCTGCCTCCCTGCTAAACTCCCTCTCTCTGTGCTACACTGCCTGCTTCCCCGCTACATTCCCTGTCTGCCTGTTCCATTCCCTGCCTGCCTGCTACTCTCCCTGCCTCCCTTCCACAGCATATGTGTAAAGAACCTAGGATAACCCAAAAAAGTCATAGTGACTTATTTCCATTGGGGTCCTGCCTCCCCACTACACTCCCTGCCTGCCTGCTACACTCCCTGCCTGCCTGCTACACTCCCTGCCTCCCTGCTAAACTCCCTTTTACAACATTAGCTCCTTGATTTCTACTTTCTTTGACAGGATGGAAGTGATTGTTGATTTGGATTTCTCATACTTTTCAACAATTTCTTTCTTAAATTCCATCGTGTTTCTCACTTTCTTTACCAAAGGAACTTTACTAGGAACTTTCTTTGGGCTCATGGTTGCTTATTTTACAGTTGCACTCAATCAATAACCACAAAAATCAATGGATTATACCAAAATGTTTGGATGAATGAGCAAAGGCTTCCTCACTCTCCCAGAGACACAGCCAGACTGACTCGTGAACGCCGTGGAGCACGGGTAGACACATCTAGTACGGCCGATCTCCAAAATAACAGCCGATAACCGGAATAGAATTTCGGCCAAAAAAGCGGGCGAAAACCGAGGGTCCACTATAATTAGAAAACTTTTTTATGGGGATATGCAGTAATTACTGGATACAGTACAGTTTGTGTGCTCAGTACTGTATGTGTTTTCTTGAGCAAAGATATCACAATTGTATACTGTAATAAATATTACAGATGCGATATAATTCATACTCCATGGAGAAGTTAAGAAGAATCATTCCTCTGTAAACCATGTGTGTCCTAGGAGGCGACTAAAATTCTGGAAGCAAGGGGATAGTAACCCCTTCTCCTGTATAAATTACTAAATGTAAAAAGAAAAAAACTTTATGAAGGCATTTCTTTTTTTTGGGGGGTCATCCTGCCTTGGTGGGAGATGGCCAGTGTGTTAAAAAAAATATAATTTATATGCTTTTCAGAAGGAGAAGGCACTCATTGTGACTTTAGATGATGGCACGGAAATTGATGAAGAGTATTTTGAATTTCTCGACAGTGATACAGAGCTACATGTGTCATCAATGGAGGAATATAAAATACCAGATTTTATCAATCAGTTGGCAGTCTTCCTTCATGATTGTCTAAAACAGCAGCCAAAAATTCATGACAAAGTCTTGGAGCTTTTGCAAGAGGCCTTAAGCTCCACCAAGGCAAGAGCACTCCTAGAACTTCTTGCTGAATTTTCTGATTTATCTTCAGTGAGTTCCAGAGAGAGTGATACTGAGTGGTTCAAAGGTAATTCTCCTCGATTATTCTCCATTTTATATGGTACTAAGTTATCCCCAAATTGGAAATGTATCCAAATATTGCATTCAATATTTGGATACATTTCCAATAGTAGGGCATCTTTTTATCCAAAATGGTTATGAACAAGGGTGTTTTGGATTATGGAATTTTTCAAATAATAACTGTTTCTTATACGAGGGGTAGAAAAAGCATATGTTGTTAGAGCATAAGGTATGCAAAAATAGGCAAGTCACACAGGTATATGGGGATATTACAGCACTGAACATTTGTGGTGACAGTTTTTGAAGATGGTTGCGTTTTTTGCTAATATATCGTGGGTGTTCTTGTTAAACAGAATTTTGGACAAAAGAGGTCCTTGCTATATTAAAAAAAAAAACTCTCATATCCATACATTTATTTATTTAGGTTCCAGGCTACCGCTGGAAAGCGGACACCACTGGAAAGCAGAATGCCATTTTGTCTACTTTTAAATACCAGATAATAAATTTACACTAACATATATTAGGTTAGCAACAGAACTAGGCATTAAAAACAACAATAAAAAGTAAAATACAGTCAAACCTCGGTTTTCATATGCCCTAGTTTTCTCTACTTTGCCTTAGTATTCTCTATAAAATGTATGTTTTATTAATATTTTTGGGTGTCTGGAACGGATTAATTGGATTTACATTCCAGCCTCTCCTCACTTTTGATGGGCTCTCTGACTGGTATTTATA
>NC_091310.1:30864027-30940406 GCF_038502225.1 Cherax quadricarinatus | reverse complement strand
ATTCCTTTGACTCATCTGGGTCTTCAGCTTCCAATTGTGACCCCTTGTTTCTGTGTCCCATCTCTGGAACATCCTGTCTCTGTCCATCTTGTCTATTCCACGTAGTATTTTGTATGTCGTTATCCTGTATCCCCTGACTCTCCTGTCGTGTGGATGAGTGTACTCTCCTAATTGTACTCACCTAATTGTGGTTGCAGATGTCGAGACTCAGCTCCTGGCCCCGCCTCTTCGCTGGTAACTGCAAGGTCCTCTCTCTCTCTCTCTTTCTCTGCTCCCTGAGTTTTATCATACATCGTTTTAAATCTATGTATGGTTCCTGCCTCCACTACATCACTTGCTAGACTATTCCACTACCAGTCAACTATGAAGAAGTACTTCCTAACATCCCTCTGACTCGTCTGAGTCTTCAGCTTCCAGTTGTGACCCCTTGTTTGTGTCCCGTCTCTGGAACATCCTGTCTCTATCCACCTTATCTATTCCACGCAGTATTTTGTATGTCGTTATCATGTCTCCCCTGATCCTTCTGTCCTCCAGCGTCATCAGGCCGACTTCCCTCAATCTTTCTTCGTAGAACATTCCCCTGAGCTCCGGAACTAACCTTGTTGCAAACCTTTGCACTTTCTCTAATTTCTTGACGTGTTTGACCAGGTGTGGGTTCCAAACTGGTGCTGCATACTTCAGTATGGGCCTGACGTACACAGTGTACAGTGTCTTGAACGATTTCTTACTAAGATAATGGAACGCTATTCTCTGGTTTGCCAGGCGCCCATATACTGCAGCAGTTATCTGGTTAATGTGTGCTTCCGCAGACGTGCTCGGTGTTATGCTCACCCCAAGATCTTTCTCCTTGAGTGAGGTTTGCAGTCTTTGGCCTCCTAGCCTATACTCTGTCTGCGGTCTTCTTTGTCCTTCTCCAATCTTCATTACTTTGCATTTGGCAAGTTGCTGGACCACGTGTTCACCCTGTAGTCCTGCCTGATCTTCATGTGACTTAATTCTCCTCATTACCTTCACATCATCTACGAACAGGGACACTTCTGAGTCTATCCCTTCCATCATGTCATTCACATATACCAAAAATAGCACTGGTCCTAGGACTGACCCCTGTGGGACCCCGCTCATCACAGGCGCCCACTGTTATACCTCATCATGTACCATGGCTCGTTGTACCCCTGTCAGGCATTCTCTGATCCATTGCAGTGCCCTTCCTGTTATATGCACCTGATTCTCCATCTTCTGCACTAATCTCATGTGAGGAACTGTGTCAAAGGCCTTCCTGCAATCCAGGAAAATGTAATCAACCCACCCCTTTCGTGCATTACTTCTGTTACCTTGTCATAAAACTCCAGAAGGTTTGTAACACAGGGTTTGCCTTCAATGAATCCATGATAGTTGTCGTATATAATCTTGTTCTGTTCCAGGTGCTCCACCACTCTCCTGAGAATCTTCTCCACTATTTTGCATACTGTACACATCAGGGACACTGGTCTGTAGTTTAGTGCCTCGTTCTGTCTCCTTTCTTAAAAATGGGTACTACATTTGCAATCTTCCATACCTCAGGTAGTTGCCCAGTTTCAAGGGATGTGTTGAAGATGGTAGTTAGTGGCACACACAGCATCTCTGCTCCTTCTCTAAGGACCCACAAGGAGATGTTATCTGGTCCCTTCACCTTTGAGGTATCAAGGTCACTTAGCAGCTTCTGCACCTTATCCGTTGTGTGTATGTTATCCAACACTTGTTGGTATATTTCCTGTTGGTGTTCCCCTCTGTGTTGTCTTCCCATAGCCCTTGCTGTCTCTACTGTAAATACATCCTTAAATCTCGTGTTGAGCTCCTCACATACCTCATGATCGTTTCTTGTGAGTTCCCCATCTTCTTTCCTCAGCCTGATCACTTGGTCTTTGACTGTTCTTTCTCCTAATGTGGCTATACAGCAGTTCTGGATCAGACTTGACTTTCGAGGCTATGTCATTTTTGTACTGCTACTTGGCTTCCCTCCTTATCTGTGCATACTCATTTCTGGCTCTTTGACTAATCTCCTTATTTTCCTGGGTCCTTTGCCTTCTGTACTTTTTCCATTCTCTAGTGCACTTAGTTTTTGCCTCCCTACACCTTCGGGTAAACCAAGGCCTCGCTTTGGTCTTCCCATTATTTATGTTGCCCTTGGGAACAAACCTCTGCCTCCTTGTATTTTGTTAAGTATTCCATCATTTCATTTATGACTTTCCTACCAATTCTCTGTCCCACTGAACCTCCTGCAGGAAGTTCCTCATATTTGTGTTGTCTCCCCTTTTATAATTTGGTGTTTCCCATGCAACTCCTATTACCCTCTCCACTTGTAACTCTACTATGTATTCAAAGCTCAGAGCCACGTGATCACTAGCTCGAAGGGGTCTCTTATATGTGATGTCTTCAATGTCTGAACTGCTCAGGGTGAACACGAAGTCCAGTGTTGCTGGTTCAGCCTCCCCTCTCTCTCTGGTAGTTTCCTTGATATGTTGATGTATGAGATTTTCCAGTACCACATCCATCGGTTCCAGGTTTTCCCAATCGATCTCCTTGTGATTGAAATCGCCCATAACCAGTAACTTTGCTTTGCTCGAGTGAGCTCTTCTTGTATGTGTGCGCGCGTGCGTGCATGGTGACGTCTAATGTATTCAGTGTTCACTGATACGCGCAATACATACTTTATATCAGAGTGTCAGTACCTATATTCTGAAATCAGTATATAACTCGTGTGTTAGCACCTCTGTATTTTGAGAATAATTATGAATGTTTAGCACTCTGTGTATTTAATTAGGTATGTATCAGGGACATTATGGTGTATTTTTTCGAAGTAGACTGGAGTAGTGCCAGTCCTATTTAACTTGTTCATAAACTGTACCTTTGCAATATTGTGTTATGACCCTCAGTTATATGGTATAGATATTATTGATATAGTTTATCAATTGCAGATGCATATTAATTTACCTAGTAGGGGTGTAAGAACATAAGAATGTAGGAACACTGCAGAAGGCCTACTGGCCCATACGAGGCAGGTCCTTATCAAAACGACATCTACCTAAAGCTACTCAAGAAACAACTCCCGCACCCCCCAACACCAATCAAACCCAGCCCCTCCCACTCATATATTTGTCCAGTCTCTTCTTAAAGCTACCCAAGGTCCTAGCCTCTATCACCCCACTGGGAAGACTGTTCCACGCATCTACAACTCTGTTAGAAAACCAGTACTTACCTATGTCCTTTCTAAATCTAAATTTATCCAACTTAAATCCATTATTCCTGGTTCTTACCTGGTTCGACACCCTCAGTACTTTATTAATGTCTCCCTTGTTTATGCCCGTCATCCACTTATACACTTCAATGATATCTCCCCTCATTCTACGCCTCTCCAGAGAGTGGAGATTTAAGGCTTTAAGTCTATCTTCATACGGGAGGTTCCTTACACAGTAAATCATTTTAGTCATTCTTCTCTGTATGTTCTCTAATGAGTCTATGTCCATCCTGTAGTAAGGGGACCAAAACTGAGCAGCATAATCCAAATGAGGCCTCACTAGTGATGTATAGAGCTGTAAAATAACTTTTGGACTTCTGTTACTTATACTTCTTGAGATAAATCCAAGTAATCTGTTGGCCTTGTTGCGCACACTGAGGCACTGCTGTCTTGGCTTTAGATTTCTGCTTACCATGACTCCCAAGTCTTTTTCACATTCTGTATGACCAAGCTCTACTTCACCTAGATTATAGCTTCGAGGGTTATTTTCATTACCAAGGGCAAGTACCTTACACTTATCCACATTAAACTTCATCTGCCATTTCTCAGACCAAGACATTAATTTGTTCAAATCGTCCTGGAGTTGATATCCTCCTCAGAGTGAATTATACGGCCTATCTTTGTATCATCAGCAAACTTACTCATGTCACTAGTAATCCCTTCATCAAGGTCATTAATGTAAATTATGAACAAGAGAGGGCCTAAAACTGATCCTTGTGGAATGCCACTAGTGACTAATCCCCAATCAGATTTCACTCCATTAATGGTAACTCTCTGCTTTCTATTGGTAAGCCATGCCTCAATCCATGCTAGAACTTTACCTCCTATACCATGAGCTGCCACTTTTCTTAAGAGTCTCTTGTGAGGTACTCTGTCGAAGGCTTTACTAAAATCCAAATAAACAATATCATATTCCTTATCACTGTCAACTGCCTCAAATGTTCTATTGAAGAACGTCAGTAAGTTTGTCAGGCAGGAACGACCTCTCGTGAATCCATGCTGAGATTCATTTATCAAGTTATGCTCTTCAAGGTGACTTCTGATAATGTCAGCTATAATTGATTCTAATAACTTGCCCACTATAGATGTCAGGCTTATTGGACGGTAATTTGAAGGAGTGGACTTATCCCCTGATTTGAATATAGGAACCACATTAGCCATCTTCCACATATCTGGCACAACACTGGTAAGGATGGACGAATTGAATACACTCGTTAATGGCTGACTAAGCTCCATCTTGCATTCCTTAAGTACCCTTGAAAACAACTCATCGGGTCCCGGGGACTTATTTTGTTTCAGTTTGTCTATCTGTTTAATAACCATGTCCCTCGTGACAGTAATATTAGTTAACTTGAATTCATCAGGAACTAAATAATTGTTAATTACTGGAATCTCATTTACATCTTCCTGTGTAAAAACTGACAAAAAATAGTCATTAAATAAGGAACACATTTCCAGTTCATTATCCGTCAGCTGTCCATTCCCAGATTTCAGAGGTCCTACTTTTTCCTTCACCTTCGTCCTATACACTTGAAAGAACCCCTTTGGATTAGTCTTTGATTCATTAGCAACTCTAATTTCATAGTCACGTTTAGCCTTTCTAATCGCTTTTTTTACTTCTCTTTTAAGCTGAACATATTGGTCAGTAAGGTTAACCTCTCCTCTTCTGATGCGCCTATAAATTCCCCTTTTCTCCCCTAATAGATGCTTTAGCCTCCTGTTAACCCATTTGGGATCGTTATTATTAGACCTAATTTCTCTCTGGGGAATGTATATACAGTGGACCCCCGGTTAACGATTTTAATCCGTGCAAGAGGGCTCATCGTTATGCGAAATAATCGTTATGCGAATGAATTTTCCCCATAAGAAATAATGGAAATCAAATTAATCCGTGCAAGACGCCCAAAAGTATGAAAAAAATTTTTTTTTACCACATGAAATGTTAATTTTAATACACACAAACTGAAAAAGGCATGCACAATTAAATGACACTTACTTTTATTGAAGATCTGGTGATGATTGATGGGAAGGGAGGAGGGGAGAGCATTATCTTCTTACTGTTTAGAAGGGGAATCCCCTTCCATTACGACTTGAGGTAGCAAGTCCTTTTCCGGGGTTACTTCCCTTCTTCTTTTAATGCCACTAGGACCAGCTTGAGAGTCACTGGACCTCTGTCGCACAACAAATCTGTCCATAGAGCTCTGTACCTCCCGTTCCTTTACGATTTGTCTAAAATGGGCCACAACATTGTCATTGAAATAGTCACCAGCACGGCTTGCAACAACTGGCATAGGCTTCTCAGGGTTAGCCCCAAACCCTTCAAAATCTTTCTTAATTTCCATACTAATTCTCCCCCTTTTTACCACAGGGTTGGCACTAGAAGCTTTCTTGGGGCCCATGGTCACTTATTTTCCAGAAACAGCACCGAAAACACTGTAATAATACGAAATATTCCGAGTGTATGCTTGGATGTTACCGCGGAGGCTGGCTGGTAAACAATGGGACGGAGCGGCACATGTGAGGCTGGCTGAGGGCACATTGGACGCGTCTCGGACGAAAATCGGTATGCGGGTTTTTAATCGGTATGCGCGGCAAAAATTTTGCGATAAAAGTAATCGTTATGCGGAAAAATCGCTATGCGATGCCATCGTTATGCGGGGGTCCACTGTACTCTGGGCACTGTGTACATTATTTAGAAAACAATCGTAAAAGCAGATCCCTTCATATTCATAAGTATGATTATCGTCAATAAAATCATTAGCTAGATAACCCCAATCAAGATTAGACAAATGTTCCCTAAGTCCATTATAATCGGCAGAACGAAAATCGGGGATTTTTACTGTATTATCATTATTCTTGCATTCCCAACTAATGCTAAAGGTGATGGATTTGTGATCACTTGCGCCAAGCTCTTCAGTGATCTCCAGATTATTCACGAGTGTTTCCTTATTTGACAAGACTAGGTCTAGCAAATTATTACCCCTGGTAGGTTCAGTTACACTCTGTTTCAGAAAACAGTCCTGAACTGTTTCCATGAAGTCACTGGACTCTAGATTACCTGTCAAAGAATTCCAGTCAATTTGGCTAAAGTTAAAGTCCCCTACTATGACTACGTTACTGTGTACAGAAGCCCTAACAATTTCGTCCCAAAGAAGTCTCCCTCTATCGTGATCCAAGCCTGGAGGTCGGTATATTACACCTAGAATTAGTTTTTCTTGACCCTCCACGAACTCTACCCAAACAGACTCTGTTACTGCTCCATCTATTTTTATACGTGTTTTTATGCAACAATTAATATTTTCTCGGACATACAATGCAACTCCTCCCCCCTTCCCATTACATCTATCCACATTGAATAACTTAAATCCCTGAATATTACACTCAACAGTCATATCCCGACTCTTTAAATCATACCACGTTTCAGTTAATGCAATGATATCAAAGTTCCCAGCACATGCTACCAAACGTAGTTCATTAATTTTATTTCTTGCACTTCGACTGTTAGCATAAAATACCATCATATGTTTTTTCTTCTGCACATTTTTCCTATTCATCTTTGTTTTTACACAATTTCTGAAATTATCATTACCCAGAGTTACTACATGACAGTTACTATTAAGATTCTTAATATCAGAGCATAAGTCAATATATCCATACTCATTATTAGTCATTTCTAAACCCATACCTCTAACTAATCCTAGTTTAAAGTCCTAACAACCCCCTCAACTGAGTTAGCAAGAAAACCCACACCTGCCCTGGATAAGTGAACCCCATCCCTGGCATACATGTCATTTCGGCCATAGAAGTTGTCCCAGTTGTCAATGAATGGTACTGCATTATCCTTACAGTGTTTATCCAGCCAACAATTAATACCAATTGCTCTGGACAACCATTCATTACCAACACCTCTTCTTGGCAAAATGCCACATATAACAGGGCGCCCCCCCTTCTTCCTAATCATGTCTATAGCTGTCCTGAACTTTCTAACTAAATCCTCACTTCTACGCTTGCCTACATCATTGCCTCCAGCACTGAGGCAAATAATAGGATTGATCCCATTACCGTTCATGATGTTGTCAAGCCGGCTAACAATGTCCTCCATCCCAGCCCCAGGAAAGCATACCCTTTGTCTCCTACTCCTGTCCTTCAAGCAGAATGCCCTATCCATGTATCTAACCTGGCTATCCCCAACAACAACATTCTTACCTACCTTCCTTGTTGTCGTTCGTCGTGATGATCCCAGTAGTAGACTCACATTCGTCGGGTAGCACCGAGAATGCGTTGGAGGTTTCCACGGGAGTTTCCACAGCAGTCTCTTTCTTCTTCATCGTTTCTGGCTTTCCATTCGTCTTCTTGATCGTCAACTTCGTCGTCCCCTGCTGTCCAACCACTGACCACGATCCCTTCTTGACCTGAGGACTCGAAACAGGAGGACTACTACGAATCCTCTTGTTTTCCTCAGTCAGTCGCCGTATCTCCATCTTCGCTGCCCTCAATTCTTCCTTAAGTTGCTGGTAAAGTGTATAGCTATGGAATATCTAAACTTTTGTTAAGTAACTATGTTTATGTTAATATAATGTCAGTGCTGATGTTTATAAATTAAAATTACTAATGTATCCAGGATATATTTTTAGATTAATGTTTCAGATTTTGTGTTTAAGCATGTGAAAGTGGACATGAACGTTGTGAATGTGATGGGGTAGTGGCGTAAGCTGTATTGTAGACAGACAGGTCTAATTCCTCAGACCAAGAGCCTCTTCACCACGCCAAGGAGCTCCCCTTGAAGACGTTGAACACCATTAAATTTATGGTTGGTTTATTGTTCAGAAAAATCACACATCATTCATATAAATAGGCCAGGAAAAGACTGCAGTATTTCAGAGATAATAAAACAGCAGTAATTACCACAGTGATTAAAAGCCATAAAACTATTATTATATTCATGAGGAAGTGTAAAGCCCCACCAGGGTCATACAGCACCTGAGGGGAAGGTAAACAGGAGGAAAGAGAGGGTAGATCCAATACCCTGATTCAAGAACCTTTCAAAATCAAGGCACCTCCCCTCTCTAGGAAAAAAAAAAAAAAAAAAAAAGTTCAGAAATCAGTGGGACCCTTTCAATCTCCAGATCCCTGAAATTAATATTGCTCTCAGTGTCCACTTAAAAAAGTTCATCTGAAATGGTAGAGAATCCTTATCTGAATGTAATGACACCAAAAGCATGAAATTTGATGTAAAACTTATAATTATGCAGGTGCAAAGTTAGCAGTCCCAGTGCAACACATCAGCTATTTTGTCCACCAAGTCCTATTAAGCCAATTCCATTCGACCAAATGCTCATCTATTTTGTTAGTATACCTTCTGTTCTATCAATAAACACGAGAAACTGCCCATTGAATTACAACTACCCTATAAAGTGCACAGAAGTCAGTAATTTTGCAAATTTTACACATTTAAAAATACAAATTTAACCCTTTGACTGTCGAGAACCCTGCTCACAAACTTGCACTCTGTGTTGAAGAATGTGTAAAAAAAAAAAAAAAAAAAAAAAAAAAAAAAAAAAAAAAAAAAAAAAAAAAAAAAAAAGATAGAGAACCTTTTCCCGATGGTAATGACACCAAAAGTACAAAATTTGATTGAAAACTTATGGAATTATGCTCTCACAAAGTTAGCGATCTCTGAGATATTTACGCACTAGCGATTTCGCCCACTTTGAGCCCTGTTTTCGGCCAATTCCATTGTTCCAGTCAACCAAACTCATAGCCGTTTCTTTAAGACTCCATTTGTTCTATCCATTGTATACAAGAAACTGCCCATTTACCGATTTCAACTACCCAATAAAGTGGTCAGAAATTGGCAATTTGGCCAATTTCACTCAAATTAAAGATGCCAGTTTCAAAATAGGGTCCAGAAAGAACAATGCAGATATTTCTGGCACTAAAATAACATTTTCTCAGTTCATCAGTCACATCTCCAGGCCCTTCTTATATTACTCTTGCTTTCTATTTATTTATTTTTATTCACAAAAAATACAAAATTTACCGTTATGCAGACTACTGCATTATTGTATTATTATTATAGTCAAAAAGAAGCGCTAAGCCACAAGGGCTATACAGCGCTGCTGCATTTTTGTAATAATTGTATAAATGTCAACACATTCGTGACTGCATATCAGACTGGCTAGTTGGACATTTATTGGACAATGATTTCATTTGTTTACTCTTGAATATCGGCAAAAATCAAATATTTCTGCTACTTCAACTTCAAGGTCCTTTTTTCAGTGAAACCAATCAAAATCATATCTATTTCTGTAATATGTCTTCCATTCTATCAAATGAGACCAAGAAAATGAGAATGCAACCATAACTACTATACAAAAATATGCCTCAAAATCAGCATTTTAATCCAAAAACATTTTTTTTTCCCTCATTATGCACTGTGCTGCAGGATTTTTTTTATACTGCACACACTGACCCATTCTGTCACATGTGGGCCTACCAGCTCTCTCCAGCTTGATTTGAAGCCGCTAGAACTTTGGAGTATAAATACGTCAAAAACACTGGCTCTTAAGATGTATATATACGACTGAACCAAAGGGTTAAAAACAGTCCAGTACACTATAGGTATTACTGGCACTTAAAACATTTCTTCTGTTCATTAATTACTTCCCTAGGCCTCTCCTATATTACACTTGCTTTCCATTTTGAATTCATAATCATTATTATGTCTATCAAATGACACCAAGAAAGAGCCAATAAAACATTAAAAACAATTCTAGAAAATACTTCAAAGTCGCTACATGCATTTTAAACCAAGCACAAGGTCAGTTTTGCTTTTCTCATCATGCACTGCATGGGGCAGGATTTTTTTTATACTGTGCACACTCACCACACACATCCATTCTCTTATATCTATGCCAAAATTTACCACTCACAGCTGATCCGAGAAAGCCGAGCTCAAGACGTAAAACATGAGGGACCCTGGCCTCAATGATGCACTTCTAAGTGACTGTCACTGAAAGGGGTTAATGGAGTAGATTGCTGGATACTAATAAAACTCATGTTGGTCTCGGTAGAAGAAAGCCCTTTCAAGGACTTTTGATCTAAGGAATTGGATTTCTCATCCTCTTCCATGGATTAAACATGCCTCCCATTCCCCAGGCACTATATGACCCTATGGGTTTAGTGCTAACCCCTAATTAAAATAAAATAGAAGGGAGCCATGAGGAGACAATAGAAACTAAGAGAAGCTGAGAGCAAGGGAAAAGAAGGATGTCACAAATCTTAATCTTGGATCTTACGGGGAGGGGGTGAATTAGCATCTTTAACAAAGAATTTAATTTCAAAATAAAATATAGTAACCTACATATTGTTAAAAAAATAAGTAATGCTTGATTACCTTTATTGATGGCATTCAGGGTTAAAAACTCAAAGTGGTAGCAAGTTAGATATTAATAATCACTGAGGTTGCTACCAACACATTCAACAAACCAAGAACCTGTCACTGGTAATAATGAAAAATGCATTTCACATTTAAGAAGCCTTTCATTATACTAAAATGTAGGCACATTTTGTTCAGCTGCAGACTTATAAAAAAAAAAGCTGAAAAATATGTTGTGGTCTTGTTTGGTGGAATAAACTTCAATTCTATCTGCCACTCTCAGAGGTTGACAACAGTGGAATACATGTACTATGCCAAAATGTGGAACAATGGCAGCTACACTAAATTTGCATCCGATGTCTTTAAATAAACTTAATTCTGTGATATAAATAAAATTGCGAAGATAACTATATTCAGTAAATATATACATTTATATACTTCATATATAACTGCAAAAGAAAAAAATACACATTTTTCTAGCCAACACCTTTAAAGTTGTGTTTAAAGTATAGAGTAAACAATAAAAACAATACCTTATATTTAAAAGCCTGTGACAATAGTACATTTATACATTTATTACATTAAAAAGTAATAATTTGACTGCCCTACCCACTGCTTTCACTATCTAAGTGAGGTCGGTGGTGGTAGGGAGTTTCTGAGGTATTACAATGTCTTACTTCTTGTTCTGGTTGCAGAGCTTCCACTGCTACTGCATCACTGCTTGTGCAAACTTCTACCGCCTGGCAGTCATTGTTTGGTAATTCTGATTTTTGTGTTAGTGAAGGTTCCAAGGCTGTTGCAGTACTACTGTATGTTGTATCAACACCATTTTTTAAAAGGCTGCTTGCATTAACTGTTTGTCTAATTACAGAGGCTCTACTAAGCACAGTGTCATCAGTCATCACACAATGTGAGGGAAACTCTAAACCCTCACAACTAAGCAAATCAATGCACTCTCTCTCACCTCCACCTACTGGAATAGCTTTATACCTCACACCATTTTTGTTCATCACATTATCCAATGAAGAATTTGAATTGCAAGGCATGCCCTCGGACAATGACTGTGAAGAATTATGTGAAATTACGGAAGGAAGGCTGTTTGTGGAAGAACTGATGAAGTCAGGTGTTACAGAAGTGGTTCTATTTGAGGCAATAAAACTTAAAGGATTATTACTTGAATTTTCTGAAGAATTCATATTCATTAATCTTGGAGAGGAAACAGAGGATGTATGTGAAGCATTTGTTACTGGAGACGTCACAACAGATGAAGTGATGAAAGAGGAAGAAGGAGAACTGTTAGAACCATATTGTGCTGTTTCAGAAACTCGAGATGTTGGGAGAGAAGTCGCACCAGCTGCCAAGGTGGCTGGATTTATTGCATCAGATCCAGCATCTGCAACTGTTCCTAAGAAGGTTGCTGCTGCTGTTGAAGATACATTGTCTGTACTAGAGCCAGTATCAGTACCAGAACTAGAACTGTAGGAAGATGCTGTGGTCGTTGTGCTACCTGATGATGTATTATTCTGCTGAAGGTTTTGCATAATATTTCTTACATTCCTGAACACAAAGCTTAAGGAGGCATTTCCATTTCTGTTATTTCCCAAGCCACCAGTCATGTTGCGGAAAACCAAGTTAACCATGGGAGGAATATTTGGCCTTTGTACTCCATCGTTCCTAGTATTGTTGGCTCCAGTGTTGGTATTCTCTCTGCCACCAGCAACAGAATTATCACCAACACCAGCATTGCCTGTATTGATTCCATTCTGGTTATTATTGGGAACATTGCGGAGAACAATGTTAACGGTGTGTACACGACCAAGTTGCTGAATCTGAGCCTGCTGCAATATTGCTGGGAGCTCATAATGGTGGAAGAAGTACAGCATTGAGTGCTGAGGAAGAGAAAATGAAAGATTAAATAAGGTTCCAGTATTAGTGTAATAAATTATAATTAATGGTGCAAATGAGCACACATGTGAAAAAAAAAAACAAGTCTGCTGGGACCTCAGTTGACAATGAAATATACAATGATCTTTTTACTTGCTCTTTTATTATCTCCAAGAGTTTGCTAGTGCCATTCCAGTGTTACTATGGCCACTGAAAAACTGAAAAAACTGCCAAATGTAATTCTAAAACAGAATCAATTTTGAGGAGTGAAGTTTTTTTTTCATTTTTGTGTAAGAGGTAGTTAATTTCTTATGCAACATTGATAGGTGGTGGTGGTAGTAGTAGGCCACACACACTGTACCCCATCAATATATAATGTATCTACTACAAACAAAAATAAGAAAAGCTTTAAAGTGTTAATTATTTATTGTAGTTGTACTCACTTGTTTCAACTTCAGTCTTAACATTCACTTCTGAAAAATATTCACATATGAAATTAACTCTTCATACAATCCTCCTTTAAATTGCATAGTGAATGTATATTACCTCAATGCTTGTATATACTCCTAGATTATCTTCACCTTAAAAATCTACACTCTCTTGTTTTGCAATTAATGCATTTTTTCAGTATTTTTAGCTTTTAGTTCTTTTGTGATAACTACATTGCTCATTTCATTTCCTTCTGGCAATATGCCCTCAACCTTCTAAGTGTTTCTTTTGTTACAAAGGTACACATACAATACCTGGAACCTAACCTGCTGTATAAGCAGGGCCCTCCTATATTGCTTAGAGTGAGAAAAGTACAAGAGAGATACTTACTGAATTTTAAGTAACTGTTATGGAAACTTTACCCACTAGAGGCTTTCATCAAACCACTACAGAGACAAAGATAGCAAAATGTACACAGTATGGCCCCGCTTTACCGTGCAGCGTTCCACTAATACGGCAATTTCAAATTGTGACCAAAACTTGCTATATGGCGAGCGGTCTTTCTAATATGGCACGCCCCATTTGGTTTGTTTACATTCATGAGCAAATCTCTCTATTATGTCTGGAAATTTTCCAAAGTTTCAAATGTTTTGAAGTTATTGCATATTTTATATGTACTCTGATAATTACACTTATGTGTACCTGTACCTAAATATATTTACACTGTGCTGGCATGCAGGTACACATTAAAATCACTAAGAGTCTCTCTACTCTTGA
Source organism: Cherax quadricarinatus (assembly GCF_038502225.1). Lineage (NCBI taxonomy): Eukaryota > Metazoa > Arthropoda > Malacostraca > Decapoda > Parastacidae > Cherax > Cherax quadricarinatus. Next base: position 30,926,664 of record NC_091310.1, on the reverse strand, counting down.
CGTCATATAATAGTCTCCTGGGTGCATTAAATGTTGTATATTACGTTAGTAAATAGATTTCCATTAATCCGTCTATGATAGATATTCTTTTCAAGATTAGGTAATAAACACGTTACGTAACATATAAACATGATACACATACCCAAAGTATAAAAATTGACAAATATGAGATTTGTTTACCAAGTGGTTTGTAGGAGTGTCAGAAGAATTGTTTTCTCTAGTCAAACACCAGTTACTTAACTGTAGAAAAATATTCCTTTTGCATGCTTTCACTCTATAGCTATTCATGACCCTTGTGGGTTTAGCACTTCCTTTTTATAATAATAATAATATCATTCACTCTAAAAATGGTGTGTTGAATGAAAATGGGAGTGTTGCCATTTATTTATTCTGTACTAACGTGTCAGACCATCATTCCTTCTAAAAATGATGTTACATGAGAATGGAAGTGCTGGTCTTTATTTATTCTATTGTACCACTGTGAAGACAACTTGTACACAATGTGAGGCGTTTGTATGAATGTGTATGAACCATAACCAGATGGTTCATCCATATGTTTACATAGTGGGTGGGGTGGCCAGGCGGGCTACCCTACCCTACCTCCCACACTGGACTTTCTACAAAATACAGTGGAACCCCGAATGTTGGCCATAATCTGTTGCAGAAGGTCGGCCTAAATTCGAAGCAATATTTCCCGTAAGAATTAATGTAAATACAATTAATCTGTTCCAGACACCCAAAAATATTAACCAAAAAATGCATTTTTTAAGGATTAACTATAGTTTTATATACACAAAACAATAATAACCAAATAAAATAAATAAATGAACGTTTAAATCACTATTATATACCTTTATGGAAGACTCTTGTTGGCTTATGGAAGACAGGGAGGAGGAGAGGGAGGACTGATTATTATTTGGAAGGGCAATCCCCTCCATAAAGACTTCAGGTATCAAAGCCCTCTCTGGGGTTACTTCTCTCTCTGCCTGCTACACTCCCTGCCTCTTCCACACTCCCTGACTCCCTGCATGCCTGCTACACTCCCTGCCTGCCTGCTACACTCCCTGCCTTCTACACACCCTGCCTGCCTGCCTGCCTGCCTGCCTGCCTGCCTGCTACACTCCCTGCCTCCCTTCCACACTCGTTTCCCTGCTACACTCCCTGCCTGCCTGCTATACTCCCTGCCTCCCTTCCACATTCCCTGCTACATTCCATTCCCTGCCTGCCTGCTACACTCCCTGCCTGCTACACTCCCTGCCTCTCTCCACATCTTCCATTGTTTGTGATCTCTCTTTAATTAACATGTTTACCCCTTTTGCTACATCAGCTTCCTTGATTTGCTCTTTCTTTGCCTGGATAGAAGTGATTGTTGATTTGTTTTTGCCATACATCCTGGCAAGCTGGAGCGCACACACACACACACACACACACACACACACACACACACACACACACACACACACACACACCACTAGTATTTTTCTACAATTTCTTTCTTCAATTTTATCGTGTTTCTCACTTTCTTTACCAAAGGGCTGGCACTAGGAACTTTGACTTAAGAAATCATAATGACACGATTGCAAATAAACCATACCCCCGGCCGGGATTGAACCCGCGGTCATAGAGTCTCAAAACTCCAGCCCGTCGCGCTAGCCACTAGACCAGCTAGCCACAATAAGATTCATCCAACTAGGTATATTTCTACACCATAGGAAAGTTAGCACAGGCACCTCTGTGACCACAAATGCAAGTTTTTACAGACGAATCTCCAGCTAGCGTGGCCGTGACGAACTCTAGCTCAAGTCCCTTCACTGCCGTCAACATGACTTAAGAAATATACCTAGTTGGATGAATCTTATTGTGGCTAGCTGGTCTAGTGGCTAGCGCGACGGGCTGGAGTTTTGAGACTCTATGACCGCGGGTTCAATCCCGGCCGGGGGTATGGTTTATTTGCAATCGTGTCATTACGATTTCTTAAGTCATGTTGACGGCAGTGAAGGGACTTGAGCTAGAGTTCGTCACGGCCACGCTAGCTGGAGATTCGTCTGTAAAAACTTGCATTTGTGGTCACAGAGGTGCCTGTGCTAACTTTCCTATGGTGTAGAAATATACCTAGTTGGATGAATCTTATTGTGGCTAGCTGGTCTAGTGGCTAGCGCGACGGGCTGGAGTTTTGAGACTCTATGACCGCGGGTTCAATCCCGGCCGGGGGTATGGTTTACTAGGAACTTTCTTTGGTCCTATGTTGGCTTATTGCAGCCACACTTAATAAACAAGCACAAAAACCAATGGATTTGAAGGAAATGTTTGGATGAATGCACAGAGTACAGTACATGTATATGCTCATCCTCCGAGAGAGAGACAGGGAGACTGGCTCACCTACACGCAGCATCCCAGTGGGAGGCGGGCTCACGCGTCTAATACGGCAGATTTGCAATGTATCGGCCGAAATACAGAGCAAAATTTCAGCCCAAAAACCAGCCTTAATACGATTCGGCCGATAAATGCAGTAGCGTTTATCAGCCGACCATTAAGACTACACATTTTAAGGTAAGTAATGAGTGTACTGTATATGCATTTTATCACCCAAGGGCACTTTAAGCGTCAATAGTATATTATGTGTGGATGGGGTGGCCAGGAGGGCTACCATACCTACCCACACCTGACTTCTTAGAATACTACTCACCTTTTGTCCTACATTAAGACTACAAATATTTTGAGGTAGATAATGAGTATTACATGTGTATTTTACTTTATATTGCTTTTTAATACCTAGTTCTATTTCCAACTTAATATACGTTAGTGTAAACTTGTTATCTGGCATTTATAAGTGGAAAAATATGGCATTCTGCTTTCCAGCCATATCTGCTTTGCAGCAGTAGCCTGGAACCTAACCTGCCATATAAGTTGGGCCCTACTGTAGCAGCATGGGGTCACTTATAATGTAGGTGGATTGTGCAGAATGGTTAATGAAGCCACTTGACAGCTGTGTCCTGACAGCTTAAAATTAATTTAGCCAAAACCCTGGAGATACGGAAGCTCCTTGTGTTCTGTACAGCTGTATTAAGACAAAGGTGCTTATGTAAATTGTCTTCCTTGATAATAATCTTAGCATCATTCCACTTCATCAAGTAGTTGTGAATATTCCTGTGACTAATGCAACCATTATTAATGTCTGTGCTATTCAGAGAAATAGTCATAACCATTTGGAATAAATGATGCCCGATTTATCAAGAAAGAGAATTTACATAACTGCATCAGCATTTTGTGCACAATTCCTTCACTGCAACTGACCTCCATACTACTATGCATTTCCCTGTTTTTCCCTCTGTAGTGGATTAATAAATCCCCTGGTGAGCAAAATATTTATGTTACAGTTACTTTAAAGAATTAAAAGGCACAATACTGTGACTGGAACAAAGGACTGATAACCAGCACAAAGAACAAAACTCATGGCAACATTTCAATCCAACGTGGACCAAAATGTTTCCAGCCCATTCTCCCATGTGCTGGTTATCTGTCCATTGTTCCAGTCATAGTTTTGTGCCTTTTAATTATATTATAAAAATATTTTGCTCCCCAGGAAATTTATTAATCCACTACAGAGGGAAAAAACAAGGAAATGCATAGTAGTATGGAGGTCAGTTGCAGTGAAGGCGCTGTGCACAAAATGCTGATGCAGTTATGTAAATTCTTTCTTGATAAATCAGGCATCATTTATTCCAAATGGTTATGACTATTTCTCTGAATAGCACATGAATAATAGTTGCATTAGTCACAGGAATATTCACAACTACTTGATGAAGTGGAATGATGCTAAGATTATTATCAAGGAAGACAATTTACATAAGCACCTTTGTCTTAATACAGCTGTACAGAACACAAGGAGCTTCTGTATCTCCAGGGTTTAGGCTAAATTAATTTTAAACTGTGAAGACAGCTGTCAGGTGACTTCATTAACCATTCTGCACAATCCACTTACACTACAAGTGACTTCATTAACCATTCTGCACAATCCACCTACACTATAAGTGACCCCATGCTACTATACATTTTCCTGACATTCTGCCTCTATAGTGGTTTGATGAAAGCCTCTAGTGGGGTAAAGTTTCCTAACAGAGTCACTTAACTTTCAATAAGTATCTCTCCTGTACATTTTTCACTCTAAGCAATACAGGAGAGCCCCACTTATACAGCAGGTTAGGTTCCAGGTTACTGCTGCATATAAAAACTTGATATGTTTACACTATCATATTAAGCAAGCAGTATAGCTAGGCTTAAAAAATGCATATACAGTACACACATTACTTACCTTAAAATATTTTCATCCTTAGCTTATAGTGAGTGGTGAACATATTGTAGGAAGTCTGAATAAATGAATGGGCATAAATGAAAACCGCTGTATTAGCAAAATGCTGTGAAGCAGGGCCTGCCTGAATATCAAACCCTAATCATAAGTCTATAGTTTTCAAAGAGTTGCATTTGTTCAATTGGCAAATTTGCTCCTATTAACTTTTAACCCTTAAATGGTCCAAACGTATATGTACGTTTTTTCAACATCTGAAAGAATGTAAAAAATGTAATCTTTTTTTGTTTTACATTTGAAAACGTGTAAAAAAAAACTTTTATCTACATTTTTTTTTGTTACATTTGAAAATACAGTGGACCCTTAACCAGCAATGGCATCGATTAACGATAAATTTGACTAGCGATACATTTAAACGCAAAAATTTTGCCTCAACTAGCGCTTAAAAACCCGACCAGCGCTATTCGTTCCGTACCATACGCGTCCACTTTGGCCTGAGCGCGCCTCACTTGTCCCTTGGGTGTCAGTGTTTACAAGCCAGCCAGCCACCGCAGTCACTTCCAAACATACAACAACTGGAACATTTCATATTATCACAGCCTTTATAGTGATTGCACCTGCAAAATAAGTCACCATGGGCCCCAAGAAAGCTTCTAGTGCCAACCCTACAGCAAAAAGGGTGAGAATTACTATGGAGATGAAGAAAGAGATCACTGCTAAGTATGAAAGTGGAGTGAGCGTCTCTGAGCTGGTCAGGTTGTATAATAAACCCCAATCAACCATCGCTACTACTGTGGGTAAGAAAACGGAAATCAAGGAAGCTGTTCTTGCCAAAGGTGCAGCTGCTGCTGCACCACAGTCAGCTGTTGTTGTTGCTGCACCACCATCAGCTGTATTACTCGAAGATGTGGAGAGAGTGTTGTTGGTGTGGCTTAACGTGAAACAATTACCGAGAAACGATTAACCCCGGAGGGTTAGCCACCCAGGATAACCCAAGAAAGTCAGTGCATCATCGAGGACTGTAACTTATTTCCATTGTGGTCCTTAATCTTGTCCCCCAGGATGCGACCCACAACAGTTGACTAACACCCAGGTGAACAGGAAAAAATGCCTGGAACTAGTGCTCATATTGGTGAGGTTAGTGGGGAGGATGTGGAAGAGTTGGTGGAGGAGGACAATGAAGAACAAACCACTGATGAGCTGCTAGATCATCTTCAACAGTAAGAGGCCACACCTGAGGAAACTGCTTCGGAGGAGGGGAGAGAGAAATTGAAGAAGTTGCCTACTTCAAAGATTAAGGAAATGTGTGCAAAGTGGCTTAAAGTGCAAACCTTTTTTGATGAAAATCACCCTCACACAGCTATTGCAAGCTGTGCTGGTGACTATTACACTGACAATGTTGTGAAACACTTTAGGATAAAGGAACGAGAGGTACAGGCCTCTATGGACAGATATGTTGTCCGACAGAAGCCCAGTGACTCTGAAGCTGGTCCTAGTGGCATTAAAAGAACAAGGGAAGTAACCCCAGAAAAAGACTTGCTGCCTCAAGTGCTAATGGAAGGGGATTCCCCTTCTAAACACTAACAAGATCAATGGTCTCCCCTCCTCCCATCCCATCAATCATCACCAGATCTTCAATAAAGGTAAGTGTCGTGTAACTGTGCATGTCTTCTTCAGTTTGTGTGTATTAAAATTAATATTTCACGTGGTAAAATTTTTTTTTTTCAATACTTTGGGGTGTCTTGCACGGATTAATTTGATTTCCATTATTTCTTATGGGGAAAATTAACTTGACTAACGATTATTTTGATTAACGATGAGCTCTCAGGAACGGATTAATATCGCTGGTTGAGGGTCCACTGTATGTTGAAAAAAGTAGATCTACTTTTGTAGCACTACGAATTTGAACGTCGATTTGTTTGGACCGTTTAAGGGTTAAATTTCAATGCATTTCCTTTTAAAAAATGAATTCCACAAAGTTTTTGTTCCATTTACATCTTACTTGTTATGTCTTAGAATACAAAAATAGCTACAGTATTTATTAAGCTATTAATTACTTAAGGTACCAGAATCTTGCCCAAAGAAAGGATAAAAAAAAAAAAAAAAAAAATATATTTTTAATTTATAGTGACAGACCCCAAACTTAACTTTGCCAATTAACAAAATCCTCCCTATCCTTTTTTTCTTTTTAGCATGTCGACCATTTCCCACCAAGAGAGGGCAACCCAAAAAAAAGAAAGAAAAAACTTTCATCATTCAACACTTTCACCATCAATCATACATAATCACTGTCTTTGCAGAGGCACTCAGATACAACAGTTTAGAGGTCACTCCAAAAAGCCAGTATCCCAAACCCTTCCTTTAAAGTGCAGGCATTGTACTTTCCACCTCCAGGACAAGTCCAGGTACCCAGTTTCCCTGAATCCACTCACAAAATATTACTCTGCTCACACCCCAACAGCTCGTCAGGTCCCAAACACCATTCGTCTCCATTCACTCCTATAACACGCTCATACATGCTTGCTGGAAGTCCAGGCCCCCCACCCACAAAACCTCCTTTACCCCCCTCCTCCAACCTTTATTAGGATGACTCCTACCCCGCCTTCCTTCCACTACAGATTTATACACTCTCCAAGTCATTCTAATTTGTTCCATCCTCTCTAAATAACCAAACCACCTCAACAACCCCTCTTCAGCCCTCTGACATACTTTTAGTAACTCCACACCTCCTCCTAATTTCCACATGAATTCTCTCAATAATATTCATGCCACACATTGCCCTTAGACATGACATCTCCACTGCCTCCAGCCTCCTCCTTGCTGCAGCATTTACAACTCATGTTTCACACCCATATAAGAGTATTGGTACCATTATACTTTCATATATTCCCTTCTTTGCCTCCATGGATAACATTTTTTGTCTCCACAGATACCTCAAAGCACCACTCACTTTTTTCCTTCATCAATTCTACGGTTAACCTCATCCTTCATAACCCAATCTGCTGACAATTCAATTCCCAAATATTGGAACACATTCATTTCTTCCATACTCCCTCCCTCCAATGTAATATCCAATTTTTCTTTATCTAAATTGTTTGATACCCTCATCACCTTACTCTTATCTATGATCACTTTCAATTTTCTTCCTTTACACACCTTCCCAAACTTGAAAAGCACAGTATCGTCCTTTTATTAACGTTTATTTAATTCTCATGTAGCATGTTTCTTATACACATGAAACCTATCAATGCTAAACTTCAATTATTTTATACTACAAAACTAGCAGGAAATCATACAAACACTTACCAAGATGAAGAGCCATGATGTCATCAGGGCCAACCACGAGTACTGAAATAATAATTATTACATGATCAATGCGATCTATTCTATTTTCACATCTCTACTTTTAACCCTAACAAGGAACTCGTGGGTGTTGGTCATGAAACAGAGCTGTGATTATGCCTCTCATTTACTTTACTGATAGTTACCTTTTTCATACATTCCTCAATATCAACAATAAATCCTGTTTGCAACTATTTTTAGTGTTTGTCTTCATTGAATACAGCATTCCTGGGTATAATGGATAAAGGCTACTGCTAGAAGTATATATGTGCAGACAGTTTAATGCAAGATTATCATCAGTGACTATAATTAAATTTATGCATAAGAACAAAAATATTTTTGACTAAAGTAATACATTTAGGAGACAGTTATCCTAAGGATAATTATCTTTAAGGATAATACAATTAATGTACAGTAGACTCCAATAACTTGGTAGTTATATTTCAGAAAACTGTATTATGCCTGAAATCCATGTTAAGAGAAGTGAGGAATGTATGGGAAAAATACGGTAACGTTCCTTACAGCTTAAAAAATAAAAAATGTTTAAGATAATTAAACAAGTTAAAACAGAATATAGATTAAATAAGTCAAATTCTCACTGCTGTTACTTATTTCATTGACAACCTTTAAACAACCTTTTAATCTATCAGCTTATGCAAAATTTAGGAAAATACTCCACATGAACAGCCAGAATATTAAGTTATTGTTCTTTCAACAAACCGGCCATATCCCACCAAGGCAGGGTGGCCCAAAAAGAAAAAAGTTTCCCATTTTAATTTTAGTAATGTATATAGGAGAAGGGGTTACTAGCCCCTTGCGCCCGGCACGTTAGCCACCTCTTACGACATGCATGGCTTACAGAGGAAGAATTCTGTTCCACTTCCCCATGGAAGTAACAGGAAATAAACAAGAACTAGTAAGAAAATAGAAGAAAACCCAGAGGGGTGTGTGTATATATATGCTTGTACATGCATGTGTAGTGTGACCTAAGTGTAAGTAAAAGTAGCAAGACATACCTGAAATCTTGCATGTTTATGAGACAGAAAAAAGATACCAGCAATCCCACCATCATATAAAACAACTACACTCGCTTGTCAGGACAGTAGTACCTCCCTTGGTGGTTGCTGTCAGAGTATTAAGTTATCAAATTAAAATCAAACAAGCAATTAATGATTATCAACCATTACTATGCATTACTGTGCATCAAGTTCTTATTATCCATGCAGTACTTAGAGCTGGACTGAGCTAAAATGAAGAAATTACAACCAATTGATGCTACTGTATTATATTATTTTCTTTCTTTCTTTCAACACACTGGCCGTATCCCACCGAGGCGGGTTGGGATACGGCCAAAAGTTTCTCATTTTACATTTAGTAATATATACAGAAGAGGTTACTAGCCCCTTGCTCCTGGCATTTTAGTCGCCTCTTACAACACGCATGGCTTATGGAGGAAGAATTCTGTTTCACTTCCCCATGGAGGTAAGAGGAAATAAACAAGAACTAGTAAGAAAATAGAAGAAAACCCAGAGGGGTGTGTGTATATATATGCTTGTACATGCATGTGAAGTGTGACCTAAGTGTAAGTAAAAGTAGCAAGACATACCTGAAATCTTGCATGTTTATGAGACAGAAAAAAGATACCAGCAATCCCACCATCATATAAAACAACTACAGGCTTCCGTTTTACACTCACTTGTCAGGACAGTAGTACCTCCCTTGGTGGTTGCTGTCAGAGTATTAAGTTATCAAATTAAAATCAAACAAGCAATTAATGATTATCAACTATTACTATGCATTACTGTGCATCAAGTTCTTATTATCCATGCAGTACTTAGAGCTGGACTGAGCTAAAATGAAGAAATTACAACCAATTGATGCTACTGTATTATATTATTACTATATTATCATTATTGTCATCAAGAAGAATGCTAAATCTGCAGAGATCATACAGCACGTGGGGAATTGGAGGCAATCAGGGTCAATCCACGAAAGGGGAGGATATATCCACTTCCTTGAATTAAAACCCCTCTCTCCTCATAAGTACCTCCAATAGTGGAGTATTTTGTTGCAAACTTGCTATAAATGCTAAAAGGGAAAAAATTCATAAATAAAAATTAACAATAGGCAAATTAACAATGCACATTAAAATGTCCCTTACACTATAAATATTGTGCTGCATTTGGATTCTCACCTGGCCATTAAACCGATAATGGTAAGCGTAAAAGGCAAAGTGGTAGAGGTAGAAGAAGCGAAGCCAGTGGCGCCGTGTGATGGCTGTGTGGCAGCAGATGGCTTCATACTGGTCACAGACCCACACCAGCACAATGATGTAGAAAGCTGTCGAGGTGTCATTGAAGAACTCCGACATGATGGCTTCCATACCTACCGAGAAGATGTGTGTCATTTTCCACAAAAATCTTTAACATTATTCACTTAGGCCTCTCAAACTCAATAACATTATTTTTGCACAATGGAAGTCTATGAAGTAACTTTCACACCCAACTTCAGCATTCATATAATCAAACTTGAGCTCAAAGTTCAAATTCAACCATCTAAAACACCAACAAACGATACAAAACACCACCTCCAAATAAAAAATTATCTGAACTCTTCATTAATTAAATTAAAGCCTAATGAGTGTTTTCAGAGACTCGAGAAACATTTATTTGCCCCATTAAGCCATTTGGAATATGACAATTATGACGATGATGATGATTATGATTGTCATCATCATCAGGTTTAAGCATTAAACCCACAGGGGTTATACAGAGCATATGGAGTAAGAGGCAATCAAGTCTGATCTAAGGAAGGTTCACTTTCTTGTATTTACAGCCTCTCACCAGCAACAAGGATCTAGGATCTGGAGAAAGTACTGCAACCAATTATTGGCAGTTATTTATATATTATGGAAGATCATATTTCATTTCCAGAAAAAATTTACAATGCCAATGAGACAAGCTCATTCAAAATAATTTGTAATACTGGCAAATCCAAGAAATGGATGACTGTGCTGACTTGTGCAAATGAATGATGCCCAGGTAAAAATTACTCGCAATCAGCAAATGGAAAACCCGACAAGCTTTCAAGAATCTCAAAATATTGCTTATTATTTAAGGGATGTACCACAAATCCTACATAACACAAGAAATCACCAACCAATGGCTTCACAAACAGTGTGTGTATATAAGGCCAGGTACCATTGTGATAAAAATCAGGCTACCCAAGAAATGCACAATACTGCTACTGATAACATCTTAGCTAGCCCACCTGAGTGGCAACTGTTTTCATGCAATGGATAAGGCTGATGTAGTAATTAAAACTATCTTATGACAGAGCAAAACAGGTTTGTGTGTTTTCAAGTCTCACCAACAAGTGCAAGGATGACAGTCAACATGGGTGCTGCAGGGAAGGTAATAGCCACATTCAGCTCCAACATTTGGAGGAGGTCCACGATGAAGAGGAAGATCTGATGGTGGGAGTAGCGCAGTAGCATGGACACACTCAGGGTGAAAACCACCATAACAAATGCTGCCGCCAGGTAGTTGCTGCCCCCCATCCACATGCTCACAAAGCGGTAGTGCTCTCCGGTAACTACATTTCTGGTAGTGGTATATTAAATCTTTTTATTCACAGTAAAGAAAATGCTAAAGTGGGTAAAAATGTTATAGATGGAGTAGTAAGTAAATCTAGGGTGCCAGGGGTAAATGAAAATGGGAAGCATTTAATTGAACTATGTGTAGAAAGAGGTTTGGTAATAATACACATTTTTGGAAAAAGATAAGTATACAAGTTATGATATAGCATGCAATGAAAGTAGTTTGTTAGACCTTTCAGGGTCCAAACCGTAGATCTACGCCATGAGCTCAGCTCACTCTGATAAGCTGAGAGCAGTAAATTTGGGCCTAGATACGAGAGAATACATCTATGTGGTATGTGTGCACCACAAAACAAATCCTGCAGCACACAGTGCATAATGAGAGAAAAAAATAGACCGTAATTTTCTATCAAAACAGCGACTTTGCAGAATTTTTTTGTATGTTTTTTATAGTTGTATTTGCGATTTCGTGGTCTCGTTTGATAGAATGGAAGATATATTACAGAAATAGAGATGATTCTGATTGGTTTTAGTACTGAAAATGGCTTGAAACTGAGCTCAAAGTAGCGGAAATGTTAAATTTTTTGCTTATGTTCAAGAGTAAACAAATGACCTCACACGTCTAATACACGCCAGCTGGTGGGTCTAATACACGTTCACAAATGTGGTGATATTATTTATACAATTATTACTATATTGCATGACAGTAAATCTTCTATTTTTTTGGTTTGAATAAAAATTCATTATGTGAATTAAAAATCAAAATGGAATTGATTTGTGAAGCCTGAAAACATAACTAATGAACAGAGGAAATGTTAGTTTAGTGCCAGGAATGCCTGCATTGTTTATTCTGGACCCTATTTTGAAATAGGAATATTTTGAACCTTGCATTAAATTGGCCAAATTACCAATTTCTGATCACTATTTTGTAGTTGAAACAGTTGACTTGGGGATTTCTTGTGCTCAATCGATAGAATAGAAGTAATACTAGTGAAAAAGCTAAGAATTTGGTCAACTGAAATAGTGTAATTGGCCTACAATGGGAGTCAAATTCGGCAAAACTGCCGATGCGTAAATATCGTGACACATCAAAATTCGTGAGAGAGTAATTTCGTCAGTTTTCCACCAATTTCAAACTTTTTGTTTTATTACCTTCAGAAAAAGATTCTTTACCATTTCATAAGAAAAAAATAACAATATTTTTTTTAAATTCTTGGACCCTGGCACACACTTGGAAATTTGGCCTCTGGACCCTGAAAGGGTTAGATTATGTATTGCTAGATAAATCACTGATGGGTAGGCTTCAGAATGTACATGTTTACAGAGGGGCAATGGATATATCGGATCATTATCTAGTTGTAGCTACAATTAGAGTAAGAGGCAGATGGGACAACAAGAAAATAGCAACAGTAGGAGAGAGGTGAAAGTTTATAAACTGAGGGAGGAGGAAGTGAGAATGAATTTTTTTTTTCTTTTTCTTAACACGTCAGCCGTCTCCCACCAAGGCAGCGTGACCCAAAACAAAAACCCAAAAAGAAAGAAAAAAAAAAAACTTTCATTATCAGTCAACACTTTCACCATCAGTCATACATAATCACTGTCTTTGCAGAGGTGCCCAGATACGACAGTTTAGATAGTCACTCCAAACTGATAATATCCCAAACCACACCTATAACCCTTAACCCTTTGACTGTCGCAACCCCCAATCCTGAGGTGTCTCCTGGTGTCGCAAAATTTAAAAAAAAAAAATTATTTTTTCTTATGAAATGATAGAGAATCTTTTCCCGATTGTAATGACACCAAAAAAAAAAACGAAATTTGATGGAAAACTGACGGAATTATGCTCTCGCGAAGTTAGCGACCTTGGCGCTGTTTACAAATCGGCGATTTCGCCCACTTTGAGCCCTATTTTTGGCTAATTCCATTGTTCCAGTCGCCCAAACTCATAGCTATTTCTTTAGAACTCCATTTTTTCTATCGATTGAGTACAAGAAACTGCCCATTTACCAATTTCAACTACCTAACAATGTGGTCAAATTTGCAATTTGGCCAATTTCACAAAAAAATAAAAAATATGACAATTTCAAAATAAGGTCCAGAATGAACAATGCAGACATTCCTGGCTCTAAAATACCATTTTCTTTGTTCATCAGTCACGTCTCCAGGCCCCTCTGATATTACTCTTGCTTTCTATTTTTAATTTTTATTCAAACAAAAATAGAAGACTTACTATTATGCAGACTACTGCAATACTGTAATAATTGCATAAAAAACATCAACCCATTCATGACTGCATATTAAAATGGCTAGCTGGACATTTATTGGACAATGGCATCATTTGTTTACTTTTGAACATTGGCAAAAATCAAACATTTCCCCTACTTTGAGCTCCATTTCTAGGTTCTTTTTAAAGTAAAATCAATCAAAATCACATCTATTTCTATAATATGTTTTTCATTCTATCAAATAAGACCAAGAAAACGAGAATACAACCATAAATACTATACGAAAATAAACCACAAAGTCGGCATTTTAATTAAAAAAACGGTCAGAGTTTTTTTTTTCTCATTATGCACTGCGTGCTAAAGGATTTTTTTACATGATGCACACTGACCACACAGACCCATTCTCTCACATGTGGACCTACCAGCTTTCTCCTGCTTGATTTGAAGCCGCTAGAATTTATGAGTATATATACGTCAAACACGGTACCTCGTAAGACGTATATATACGGCCGCGACAGTCAAAGGGTTAAACTGTCCAAACAGATCTACATTCACATGCGTGGTGCTCCAAAAGTAGATCTACGTTTTTTTATATATTTTCAAATATGACAAAAAAAATAACGTAAATCAAAGTTTTTTTACGTTTTTAAATTTAAAAAAGAAAGAAGATCCACATTTTTTACATACTTTCAAATGTTGAAAAAAACGTAGATCTACTATTGGCAGAAAGGTGGGCTAGTGCAAGTATGGGTAGTGGAGGGAAGGGTTGAAGAGGGATGGGATAGTTTTAAAAATGCAGTATTAGAATGTGGGACAGAAGTTTGTGGCTATAGGAGGGGTGGATGCAGGAGGAAAGAGGAGTGACTGGTGGAATAATGAGGTAAAGTGTGTGATAAGAGAGAAAAAGGTAGCTTATGAAATGTTTTTACAAAGCAGAAGTGATATAAGAAGGGAAGAGTATATGGAGAGTTAAAAAAGAAGAGAGCAGTGAAAAAGTGCAAAAGGAAAGCAAATGATAGTGGGAGAGGCACTGTCAAGAAATTTTGCGGTGAATAAGAAAAAATTTTGGGGATTGGCAGAGAGCATGTATAGTCCCTTTGTATAAAGGAAGAAGGGGACAAAAGTGTGTGCAAAAATTATAAGGGATAAGTCTGTTGAGTATACCTGGTAAAGCGTATGGTAGAGTTATTATTGAAAGAATTAAGAGTAGAACGGAGAATAGGATAGCAGATGAACAAGGAGGGTTTAGGAAAGTTAGGGGGTGTGTGGACCAGGTGTTTACAGTGAAACATAAAAGTGAACAGTATTTAGATAAGGCTAAAGAGGTTTTTGTGGCATTTATGGATTTGGAAAAGGAATATGACAGGGTGGATAGGGGGGCAATGTGGCAGATGTTGCAGATATATGGTATAGGAGGTAGGTTACTGAAAGCAGTGTAGTTTTTACGAGGATAGCGAGGCTCAAGTTAGAGTATGTAGGAAAGAGGGAGATTATTTGCCAGTAAAAGTAGGCCTTAGACAAGGATGTGTGATGTCACCGTGGTTGTTTAATATATTTATAGATGGGGTTGTAAGAGAAGTAAATGCGAGGGTCTTGGCAAGAGGCGTGGAGTTAAAAGATAAAGAATCACACAAAGTGGGAGTTGTCACAGTTGCTCTTTGCTGATGACACTGTGCTCTTGGGAGATTCTGAAGAGAAGTTGCAGAGGTTGGTGGATGAATTTGGTAGGGTATGTAAAAGAAGAAAATTAAAAGTGAATACAGGAAAGAGTAAGGTATGAGGATAACAAAAAGATTAGGTGATGAAAGATTGGATATCAGATTGGAGGGAGAGAGTATGGAGGAGGTGAATGTATTCAGATATTTGGGAGTGGACGGGTCAGCGGATGGGTCTATGAAAGATGAGGTGAATCATAGAATTGATGAGGGGAAAAGGGCGAGCGGTGCACTTAGGAGTCTGTGGAGACAAAGAACTTTGTCCTTGGAGGCAAAGAGGGAATGTATCAGAGTATAGTTTTACCAACGCTCTTATATGGGTGTGAAGCATAGGTGATGAATGTTGCAGCCGCTCTTATATGGGTGTGAAGCATAGGTGATGAATGTTGCAGCGAGGAGAAGGCTGGAGGCAGTGGAGATGTCATGTCTGAGGGCAATGTGTGGTGTGAATATAATGCAGAGAATTCGTAGTTTGGAAGTTAGGAGGAGGTGCGGGATTGCCAAAACTGTTGTCCTGAGGAAGGGTTGTTGAGGTGGTTCGGACATGTAGAGAGAATGGAGCGAAACAGAATGACTTCAAGTGTGTATCAGTCTGTAGTGGAAGGAAGGTGGGGGTAGGGGTCGGCCTAGGAAAGGTTGGAGGGAGGGGTTAAAGGCGGTTTTGTGTGTGAGGGGCTTGGACTTCCAGCGGGCATGCATGAGCGTGTTTGATAGGAGTGAATGGAGACAAATGGTTTTTAATACTTGACGTGCTGTTGGAGTGTGAGCAAAGTAACATTTATGAAGGGATTCAGGGAAACTGGCAGGCCGGACTCGAGTCCTGGAGATGGGAAGTACAGTGCCTGCACTCTGAAGGAGGGGTGTTAATGTTGCAGTTTAAAAACTGTAGTGTAAAGCAACCTTCTGGCAAGACAGTGATGGAGTGAATGATGGTGAAAGTTTTTCTTTTTCGGGCCACCCTGCCTTGGTGGGAATCGGCCAGTGTGCTAATAAAAAAAATAAACAACTCAAGAAAACCCAAGGAATGAATGGATTCATGAGATAAAAGCAGTAGGGGAGTTAGTAGATGGGGAGCTGAAGGCACTGGGTAGATGACGGGAATATTTTAAGGAACTTTTAAATGACGATGAAGAAAGGGAGGCAGCAATTTCATGTACTGGCAAGGGAGGTATAGCATCTTTAACCCTTTGACTGTCGCGGCCGTATATATACGTCTTAAGAGGTACTGTGTTTGACATATACATACAGTGGACCCCCGCATACCATTGGCCTTACATAACGTTAAATCCGCATACCGATACATTTTATCGCTAAGATTTTGCCTCGCATACCGCTAAAAAACCCGCTCAGCGCTGTTCGTCCGAGACACGTCTATGTGAGGCCTGAGCCAGCCTCACATGTTCCGCCGGTGGCATTGTTTACAAGCCAGCCTCCGCAGTAACATCCAAGCATACAATCGCAACATTTTGCATTATTACAGTGTTTTTGGTGATTTTATCTGCAAAATAAGTTACCATGGGCCCCAATAAAGCTTCTAGTGCCAACCCTGTGGTAAAAAGGGTGAGAAATATTATCGAAATACTGTGGTACCATGGTCAACTGCTGATGCTGCTGCTGCTGCTGCTGCTGTACCACCGTCAGCTGCTGCTGCTGCTGTAGTACCGTCTGCTGCTGATGTAGCACTGTCAGCTGCTGCTGCTGCATTAGCACTGTCAGCTGCTGCTGCTGCATTAGCACCGTCAGCTGCTGCTGCACCACCGTCAGCTGCTGCTGCTGTTGTAGTACCGTCTGCTGCTGCTGTAGCACCGTCTGCTGCTGCTGTAGCATCGTCTGCTGCTGCTGTAGCATCGTCTGCTGCTGCTGTAGCATCGTCTGCTGCTGCTGTAGCATCGTCTGCTGCTGCTGTAGCACTGTCAGCTGCTGCTGCTGCTGTAGCACTGTCTGCTGCTGCTGCACTGTCAGCTGCTGCTGCTGCTGCACTGTCAGCTGCTGCTGCTGCTGCTGCTGCTGCTGCTGCACTGTCAGCTGCTGCTGCTGCTGCTGCTGCTGCTGCACTGTCAGCTGCTGCTGCTGCTGCTGCTGCTGCACTGTCAGCTGCTGCTGCACTGTCAGCTGCTGCTGCTGTAGCACTGTCAGCTGCTGCTGTAGCACCATCAGCTGCTGCTGTAGCACCATCAGCTGCTGCTGTAGCACCATCAGCTGCTACTGCTGCTGCTGTTGTAGTACCATCTGCTGCTGCTGTAGCACTGTCAGCTGCTTCTCGCTGCTGTAGCACTGTCAGCTGCTTCTCGCTGCTGTAGCACTGTCAGCTGCTTCTCGCTGCTGTAGCACTGTCAGCTGCTTCTCGCTGCTGTAGCACTGTCAGCTGCTGGTGTTGCTGTAGCACTGTCAGCTGCTGGTGCTGCTGTAGCACTGTCAGCTGCTGCTGCTGCTGTACCACTGTCAGCTGCTGCTGCTGTAGTACCGTCTGCTGCTGCTGTAGCATCGTCAGCTGCTGCTGTAGCACTGGCAGCTGCTGCTGCTGCTGTAGCACTGTCAGCTGCTGCTGCTGTAGCATCGTCTGCTGCTGCTGTAGCACTGTCAGCTGCTGCTGCTGTAGCATCGTCTGCTGCTGCTGTAGCACTGTCAGCTGCTGCTGCTGTAGCACTGTCAGCTGCTGCTGCTGCTGCTGTAGCACTGTCAGCTGCTGCTGCTGCTGCTGTAGCACCGTTGTTGGTGTGGCTTATTGAGAATACCAAGAAAATTAACCCCAGAGGGTTAGCCACCCAAGATAACCCAAAAAAGTGTGTCATCGAAGACAGAGTAGTACATGCACAATATATACTGTGCATGTACTACTCTACTATTGTGCATGTATCCTTCTCTTTGTGTGTAGGAAAATGTATATTTCATGTGGTAAAAAAATTTTTTTCATACTTTTGGGTGTCTTGCACGGATTAATTTGATTTCCATTATTTCTTATGGGGAAAATTCATTCGCATAACGATAATTTCGCATAACAATGAGCTCTCATGAACGGATTAATATCGTAATGCGGGGGTCCACTGTACTCAAATTCTAGCGGCTTCAAATCAAGGAGGAGAAAGCTGGTAGGCCCACATGTGAGAGAATGGATCTGTGTGGTCAGTGTGCACCATATAAAAAAAATCCTGGAAAGCGCAGTGCATAATGAGAAAAAAAAAAACTCAGACCATTTTTTTTTAATTCAAATGCCGACTTTGTGGTCTATTTTTGTATAGTATTTATAGTTGTATTCTTGTTTTCTTGGTCTCATATGATAAAATGGAAAACATATTATAGAAATAGAGGTGATTTTAATTGATTTTACTATAAAAACCTGGAAATGGAGCTCAAAGTAGGGAAAATGTTTGATTTTTGCCGATGTTCAAAAGTAAACAAATGATGTCCTTGTCCAATAAATGTCCAACTAGCCATTCTAATATGCAGTCATGAATGGGTTGATGTTATTTATACAATTATTGCAGTATTGCAGTAGTCTGCATAATAGTAAATCTTCTATTTTTTGTTTGAATGAAAATTCAAAATAGAAAGCAAGAGTAATATCAGAGGGGCCTGGAGACACGACTGATGAACAAAGAAAATGTTATTTTAGAGCTAGGAATGTCTGCATTGTTCATTCTGGACCTTATTTTGAAATTGTCATTTTTTTAGTTTTCATGAAATTGGCCAAATTGCAAATTTCTGACCACATTATTGGGTAGTTGAAATTGGTAAATGGGTAGTTTCTTGTACTCAATTGATAGAAAAATGGAGTTCTAAAGAAATAGTTATGAGTTTGGTTGACTGGAACAATGGAATTAGCCGAAAATAGGGCTCAAAATGGGCGAAACCGCCAATTTGTAAATATCGCCGAGGTCACTAACTTCGCGAAAGCGTAATTCCGTCAGTTTTCCACCAAATTTTGTTTTTTTTGGTGTCATTACAATCATGAAAAGATTCTCTATCATTTCATAAGAATTTTTTTTTTTTTTTTTTTTCAATTTTGCAACATCAGGAGACACCTCAGGATTGGGGGTTGCGACAGTCGAGGGATTAAGGAATGAAGAAAAGCAGGATGTGAGTGTAGGGAAGGTGCATGAGGCATTATGAAGAATGAAAGGAGCTAAAGCAGCTGTAATTGATGGAATCATGACAGAAATATTAAAAGCAGGGAGAGAGAGTGTTGGAGTGGTTGGTATTTTTGTTTAATGTATGAAAGAGAAGGTACCTAGGGATTGGCAGAGAGCATGCATACTTCCTGTATATAAAGGGAAAAGGATGGGGGGGGACAAGAGAGACTGTAATACTTATAGGGAAACAAGTTTACTGAGTTGATGGTAGGAAGCTTGTACTTGTTTTACATGATGGTAGGATTGTTGGTGCCTTTTCTCCGTCTCAAAAACATGCAAGATTTCATGTATGTCTTGCTACTTCTACTTACATTTAGGTCATATTACACATACATGTACAAACATATATATACACACCCCTCTAGGTTTTCTTCTGTTTTCTTACTAGTTCTTGTTTATTTCCTCTTATCTCCATGGGAAAGTGGACCAGAATTCTTCCTCCATAAACCATGCGTGATGTACGAGGCAATTAAAATGCCGAGAGCAAGGGGTTAGTAACCCTTTCTCCTGTATAGGCTACTAAATTTAAAAAGAGAATCTCATTTTTTGAGGGGGACCGCCACCCTGCCTTGGTGGGATACAGCCGGTTTGTTGAAGAGGAGAAAAAAAAAAAAATAAGATTTCATTTATGGATTTAGATAAGGCATATGATAGAGTGGATAGGGGAGCAATGTGGCAGATGTTGCAAGTGTATGGAATAGGTAGTAAGTTACTAAGTGCTGTAAAGAGTTATAAGGATAGTGAGGCTTAGGTTAGGGTGTGTAGGAGAGGGGGAGATTACTTTCCAGTAAAAGTAGGTCTTGAACATTAAAATGGTATAAAATACCGACAGATTGTTAGGAAAGACACATATGCAACAGTTAGGTATCTTTATTTCGAAACGTTTCGCCTACACAGTAGGCTTCTTCAGTCGAGTACAGAAAAGTTGATAGAAGCAGAAGAGACTTGAAGACGATGTAATCAGTCCATCACCCTTAAAGTTTTGAGGTGGTCAGTCCCTCAGTCTGGAGAAGAGCATTGTTCCAAAGTTTGAAACAATATGGAGTTGAAGTGACAGGATGGAGCCTTATATAGCGCCAGGAGGCGAGACGTAGGTCACTAGTAGAACGCAGATGTTGGAAGGTCAGGTCCCTCAGGACCTGAAATCAACTTCGACTACCTCTAATAGTGAGAACGGCTGGATTTGAGAGGGACCTGACCTTCCAACATCTGCGTTCTACTAGTGACCTACGTCTCACCTCCTGGCGCTATATAAGGCTCCATCCTGTCACTTCAATTCCATATTGTTTCAAACTTTGGAACAATGCTCTTCTCCAGACTGAGGGACTGACCACCTCAAAACTTTAAGGGTGATGGACTGATTACATCGTCTTCAAGTCTCTTCTGCTTCTATCAACTTTTCTGTACTCGACTGAAGAAGCCTACTGTGTAGGCGAAACGTTTCGAAATAAAGATACCTAACTGTTGCATATGTGTCTTTCCTAACAAAAGTAGGTCTTAAACAGGGATGTGTAATGTCACCAAGATTGTTTAGCATATTTATAGATGGGGTTGTAAAAGAAGTAAAGGATTAAATTAAGGGAAATCAAATACAAAATGGGAGTTGACAATTACTTTTTGCTGATGACACTGCTTTTGGGGGATTCTAAAGAAAAGTTGCCAAGGTTAGTGTACAAGTTTGGGAGGGTGTGTAATGGAAGAAAGTTGAAAGTGAACATAGATAAGAGTAAGGTGATGAGGGTATCAAACTATTTAGAGAGAGAAATAGGATATCACATTGGAGGGAGGGAGTGTGGAAGAAGTTTATGTTTTCAGATACCTGGGAGTTGATTTGTCAGTGGATGGGTCTATGAAGGATAAGGTTAACAATAGAATTGATGAAGGAAAAAGGGCGAATGGTGCATCAAGGGATTTGTGGAGACAAGGAACGTTATCCATGGAGGCAAAGAAGGTTATGTACAAGAGTACAGTAGTACCAACAACCTTATATGGGTGTGAAGCATCAATTGTAAATGCTGCAGTGAGAAGGCGGCTGGAGGCAGTGGATGTCTTGTGTCTGAGGGCAATGTGTGATGTAAATATTATGCAGAGAATTTGTAGTGTGGAAATTAGGAGGTGCTGTGGAGTTACTAAAAGTATCAGAGGGCTAAAGAGGGGCTGTTGAGGTGATTTGGTCATTTAGAGAGAATGGAACAAAGTAGAATGACTTGGAGAGTGTATAAATCTGTTGGGCAAGGAAAGTGGGGTAGGGGTATTCCCCAAAAAGGTTGGAGGGAGGGGGTAAAGGAGGTTTTGTGGGCGAGGGGCTCAGACTTCCAACAAGCATGCATGACCATGTTAGATAGGAATGAATGGAGACTAATGGTTTTTGGGATCTGACGAGCTGTTGGAGTGTGAGCAGGGTAATATTTTGTGAAGGGATTCAGGGAAACCAGTTAGCCAGACCTGAGTCCTGGAAATAGGAAGTACAATGCATGCAGTAAGCTGTCATATCTGACCACCTCTGCAAAGACAGTGATTATGTATGTGGGTTGGTGAAAATGTTGAATGATGATGAAAGTTTTTCTTTTTGGGTCACCCTTCCTCGGTGGAAAACAGCTGTGTTAAGAAGAAAAAAACTATTAGATAAGACTGCTGAAACTACATCTTAATATTTCTTGTGAAGGTTACAGTAAGGACAGCTTTTATGAAGTTATTGTACAACTTAGCTCTCACAACTTTACCGATGAATCAACCAGATATAACTTAGTTCAATTAGCTTTCGTTCTAACTTTCAATACACTAATCTACCATTAACTACTTATTTTGTATCCCATCCCAATCCCTCACCAAGACTTGCAACAACACTGAACATTTTTCTTTAATTTATTGTATCTTGGTCTCTACATTTATCCTCCTATTATTAATCTTGTTAAAACAAATACAACAACTCAGAAATACACGAAGTCACTCATACGCAATTTTTATAGTACTGGGTTGACCTACCGAAGATAACCTTTGTTTTCTTCTTTTTCTGCAAGACTCTTAATAGATCCCATGAGGATATCATCATAGCCCAAAAATTCATCCAGAATAAACCGAGACAGAGAATCACCAAAACAGGCATCTTTCATGGGATCCAGTGTAACAATCTTGACCGGAATGTTGAGGCGCTGCCTTGTAGCTGGTGAGAGTCGGAGGAATCCATATTCAAGCGAGTATTCCACGATGTACTCGTCCTCTGGCCACACTGTTAAAATATATTTATGTTGTTACTACATCTCCATTTTGAGACTTCTTTTCTTTCTTCCTCCCCTTTTGATTTCCTTCCTCCTCCTCCTCCTCCCCTAATTTCCTTCCCGTCTCCCACTTTCCTTCTCCTCTACCTAAAGCATATGCTAACACTCTTAATGGAGAAGTTCATTACATATTTGGGCTTCCTACAAGCAACTCCAGGACAAAAAAAGCAATGGACATTTAGATGTTACTAACTTTAGCTTGGCTACAAATATCTCTGGGACTTTGTATCATCTGTTGCTATAGACAATTACATGTGATTTCTCATTAGATCTATTTCCACTATTTGCAGTATGATGCACATTAATGTGAAAAATAAGTCTGTCCTTTTATTAAAATTTTCAAAAAATGTCTGATATTTCATTCAAAACTTATGTGTACAATAGGCAAAATTTTAAATGCTGGGTAGTTAAGTTTGCCTACTGTTAATATGTTCAATACTATATCATAATCACTAACTTGCTCAACAAAAATAACTGGGGTTTGGAATTGAACCAACTTTTACTTTTATTCTTGCCACAGGAGGGAGCTGGGTACATAAAAAAAAAAAATGCTATAAATAAATTATTTTTCCCAGAGAAATGCAAATCACATACAAATTATACAACACTGCTGAATGACGATCTGAGAGTAAGTAGGACTTCAGTAAATTTACAAACAAAAGCAATCCATGCAAGATAACGAGAACAGCAACTTAGATGACAGTGATGTAACCAAGACTTCTGAGATGACACTGATCCAATGAAGACTTTAATGTAGGAAAAGTAATTACAGTGATAAGCAAAATTGAAAAGTTAGATGAAATGGATAAAATGAAAGGAAATATAAGACTATATAATCTTGCCCTTGTTGTACAATAATTCTGACCTTGCTGTACAATAAACTTACCAGCTTTGGCTAGCATTTCTAATGGTTCCTTTTTTGGCAAAGGAGAATCATCATGTACTTGCACTGTCAGCTCATCCTCTGTGTGGTTGGCAGCGAACACATCCATGTCCACATTGGCAACATCTGGCAAGTCAGCAGTAACTTGTTCCTCTAGCGACTCAAAGTCCACTGGAACTGAGAAATATGAAGCTGATTATTCTCAACTAAATAATTACTCTACAGTCGAACCTTACATGACCAGACTCGATATGATCTCGAACTGTCTGTTGAAGCTGAATTTCCACTGAAAAAATACAGGAAATTACAGTACAGTACTGTATATACAAATTGCAAAGCTATACAGCAAACCCTTGATAAAACAGACTGAAAATACAGGACAAAATCTGCTGGTCATCTGATTCAGAACAAATAGTCCACCAGTTATGGAATTGTCTAATAATGTTACACTGACAGCAAAACAATCTCACTGCTATCTGCCACAACTGCAATTACTGACTGCCATCCTCCCAATAGTTGGTTACATGAAGGATTTACTATACATGTACTTACCAGGAAATGAATTAGTGTCCTTTTGCAAATTACTTGATGTAAGTTCTTACAGGTGTTGCTTTAATCAGCAGCAGTAGCAGCAGCAGTGAAGGGAACACAAAACACAGACATTGCAGGAACAGCAGACTAACTTCATTGGAAGAATGGGAACTTTGAGTGGTGAGTGACCCCACATGGATTTAAGAGTTTCACAAAATATGGAATCAAATTCTAGAGTTTCAACATTCAATAGAGATACTGCTGTTGAGGGAGGTGTTACAGAATGTTGCTGACACACAAGATCTTCTTAAATACTTAAAAAGTGTCGTTGCTTCACATATTAGGGTTGTTACACACATCCGATAGCATATACATCTTCATGATCAGTCTGTTCAATTACATTTCCTCCATATTACCTATTGTTAATTCTTAGGATCATAGCTCTTATGGCCCAGTCCCAGACCAAGCTTCCTGGTTAATGGCTTGATCAGTCAGGCTATTGGTGCTAGCAACACAATCCAACAGAGGCATCACAGCCCAACTGATCAGGAACTGGCTTTAAAATTATGAAAACAGCTAGGGGTGTGTTAGCATTTCCCCTTACATATGGAGCGAGCATGCTGACAATTTTGTACCACCTGCCAGGTATTTTGCTCTCGTAGGGAATAACTTCAATGTGTCAATTTGTAGCAAGTCCTTTTAGTATTTACCAAGTGGAAAATTGTGCCGCTTCCTTTTTGCCTGTGTTCCAGGAACAGACTCAGCAGAACCTGGCAATTTTAGAAGCATAATGTATCATCAGTGAGCCTCATCTCTGGCATAAAACTGTTTTCCACTAACAAGACTGCTGAACTTTTCTTCCTGTGTCATGAACATTTAAGATGCCAGGAAGATCTTGCAAACCACTGCTTAAATTAAATATACACATACAGTGGAACCTCAAATATCGAGCTTTCTTCGTTCCAGACGGCTGTTTGAGTGCTGTTACTGAACGAATTTATTCCCATCAGGATTAATGTAAATTAGATTAGCTCATTTCAGACCCTCAAAAAAACACTTATAAAAGCACTTACAAAAATACACTTGCATAATTGGTCGAGTTGGGAGCAGTTCGATATTTGAGGTTCCACTGTACCTTTACTTTCCTCTGGGCTTAATAATTCTTAATCCTCTAATATTTCCTTTCCAACTTAGAAAACCTGATCTGAGATCAGAGAATGGATTAGATAATCTCAAGAACTACTAGCTAATACATTGCTCATCACTGAAGTACGATGGGTGGAAGGCACCTGATGTAATTTAAAGTCCCAAGTAATACCCTTCTCCCTGAGATTTGTCGAGAAAGTTATAATGGCCTGGCAACTGACAGCATGATGTCTCAGGATTCCATATGACTACTGGATGAAACCTAAGTGACTTCTAGGCTTGTGTGGTGGATGGTTCAGTGCCCATGGTCCCCCTGCACCGTGTGGCTATTGAAGATTTAATATGGGAAGGAATAGGTTACTGACACAAAAGACAATTGCAGAGATCATTGGACTACACAAGACAGGCCATCAAACAAAGGGAATAGTAAGAGCCAGCAATATGAGAGAGCATCCAGCGATGACCTGGTTGTATTGGTTCCTTGACGACAGTGCTTGTGACGTGCCGACCAGAATTATCTTCCGAGAAGCCTAGAAAAATATCCCTATCAACATTAACTGTACTAACATACCTTGAATTGGTCTGTAATTTTCCAAAATCTTTCACTCGGTGTGATGCAAGGTTTTTATGCAAACGGTCCCTCTTTGCCACACCAAAAATCTGCTGTGCAATAGTTTCAGGAATGAAGGGAAGTACCCTTCTTTAATGGCTGGCCAGGAAACTTCCCAGACATGAACCCCATTGAGAATATCTGGGTTGAGATAAGGAGATATCTACTCAGGAAAGGACATTAGCCCATTCCTACAGCTTTAGGATGCCATACATGACTCGTGGGCAAATTTACCCTACAAGACGCTGAATACAGCCTCTTCTCACTTAATGATGGAGTTCCATTCCTAAGACTACATTGGTAAACAAATCAATCGCTAAGTGAGGAGCATACTATACGTGTAATGGTAGTAGGTTTGTGTCAACCATCTTTGATATTATTTTAATGTCACC
The DNA here is from genome assembly GCF_038502225.1 of Cherax quadricarinatus. NCBI lineage: Eukaryota > Metazoa > Arthropoda > Malacostraca > Decapoda > Parastacidae > Cherax > Cherax quadricarinatus. The sequence continues at coordinate 30,900,508 of NC_091310.1, read as the reverse complement.
TTTGCACCATTTATAACATTTCTAGTATATTTTTAAATGTTTATACAGTAGTGTACTATATACTTTAATAAACACAATAGAGGAAATCAGCTCCAATATACATTATTTAGGTATGTATACTGGTCAGACAGCCCGTCTTAAGTCCAAGGCATCAGTAAACGAGTGTGTCGCTAAGTGAGGAGAGGCTGTCGTGTGTTTAATCACTTCCTAGATGGTTGAAGGATGTCCTAAAGTGCAAAGGATAACCTATTTTGTGGTTGTGACTTCAGAGGGGAAGGGGGCAACTTACTTTAATGATGAACACTAAGTTTAAAACTTCTATTCTCACTAATACCAAATCTATTCATGCTAATATACTGTTGGTGGTGAGGCATGTAAAACATGCTGAAGACTGTATATGTGTATGGCCCATTCTGAATGATTATTATGCAGTTTAATAAAACACCTGACAGAAAACTACTCACCATGAGAATAATTTTGAGAACTTAATTCTCGATTTTCAAATTCAGGCAGTCCTGGGAAGAGGAAGAAAGGTGAACATTAACCAAAGGGTATCAAGTTGCAAGATAACAGGCACACAAGAAAATAAGTGGCAATACAACACACTGTTAGTTAAGCTGAACTCATATTCAGGAAATGAAATGCCAGAAAATCTTACCATGCACATTAAAGGCCCATTAAGCATTCACATAAACTGCCAGAACATTATTATAAAAAGCCAATATTGAAAAAAAATAAATAAATAAATAATTAAATAAATAATTAAATAAATAATAATAACCCAGGTAGTAGGTTGGTCAACAGCAACCACCCAGGGAGGTACTACCGTCCTGCCAAGTGAGTATAAAACGAAAGCCTGTAATTGTTTTACATGATGGTAGGATTGCTGGTGTCCTTTTTTCCGTCTCATAAACATGCAAGGTTTCAGGTACGTCTTGCTACTTCTACTTACACTTAGGTCACACTACACATACATGTTTTATTTTTTTTTTTTATTATCACACTGGCCGATTCCCACCAAGGCAGGGTGGCCCGAAAAAGAAAAACTTTCACCATCATTCACTCCATCACTGTCTTGCCAGAAGGGTGCTTTACACTACAGTTTTTAAACTGCAACATTAACACCCCTCCTTCAGAGTGCAGGCACTGTACTTCCCATCTCCAGGACTCAAGTCCGGCCTGCCGGTTTCCCTGAATCCCTTCATAAATGTTACTTTGCTCACACTCCAACAGCACGTCAAGTATTAAAAACCATTTGTCTCCATTCACTCCTATCAAACACGCTCATGCATGTATATATATGCTTGTACATACATGTACAAGCATATATATACACACACCTCTCTGGGTTTTCTTCTGTTTTCTTATTAGTTCTTGTTCTTGTTTATTTTCTCTTACCTCCATGGGGAAGTGGAACAGAATTCTTCCTCCGTAAGCTATGCGTGTTGTAGGAGGCGACTAAAATGCCGGGAGCAAGGGGCTAGTAACCTCTTCTCCTGTATATATTACTAAATGTAAAAGGAGAAACTTTCGTTTTTCCTCTTGGGCCACCCTGCCTCGGTGGGATAGGTGGGATACGGCCGGTGTGTTGAAAGAAAGAATAATAATAAAAATAATAATAATGGTAAAAAATAAACTTAATTCCGTGTAGAGTATGTATCAGTCAGTGGTGAATGTCTTATTAATGAAGAATAGAAAATGAGTAAATATTTTTTTCCCATTAATGCATATACATTATTCAGCACACTATCATTCCAACACAGATGGTGAAGATAAATAAATATCGTATTACCATGACATATAACTATCAAGGATTTTGCCCACTTGGCCCATTAATAAAAGCCACATTACCAAACTTTTAGATATCTTCATGGTTTAATTAATGTCTATTCCTTGCATATCTTAATTGTGGCACTGAAGGAAGGAATTTTTAAAAATTACAAATTGCTTGGACCAATAGGTACACAAACTTGCAAAACACTTAAGCCAAACCTAACCCCAAATATTAAAAATCAATCGCAATAATATGTATATAATGAAACAAATTCATACCAGGTAAAGCCAATAGGCGTAAGTTAAAAAAATAAAAAACATTACGCCGTTAATATTAAAAGAATACACTAGAATTTCCCTAAGGTCCAGACAGGCACCCCAGCAGTTATAAAAATTCTAGATGCTGCAGCAACCAAAAGTGTCGGCAAGTCGTTACAATGTGTCACAGACAGTGGTATACCACAAGATGCACAAAAAAACTGAATTATCCACGGGCAGGTGGCCATGAGTTAGGTGTGCCTTCCAAAGACCTACATTCTGCTGAACTTGCCTGTCACCAAGGCAAACCCCCAATTGACTACCACAAAGGATTTTCCCCAAATTAAGTTTCAGGGACAGAATATGAGGCCGGTGTCGAGCAAATGCAACGAGAAATGCTTGGGTATTATACTAGATATAAACTTGGCCCTTAGATCCCAAGATATCTGTCTGAAATAAATTACAGTACAATGCTTGGTGCTAAATTTGAATCTGTCATACTAGGATTTTCATGTGTATCTTGCCCCTAGCTTCTCAGACAGCAGTGGTACATGTCTCACCCAGATAAGGGTTAAGTACCGATCCTTCAACTTGATATTTAAAATCTTTTTAATAACCTCAGTCTGCTGTACATTCCACAAACGCATCGCATAACGTTAAATTCGCCTAACGATACATTTTAACGCTAACATTTTGCCTCGGCTAACGCTAAAAAACTTTCCTAACAATATTCGTTCTCGGGTACCAATTAATATCGTTAAGTGAGGGTCCACTGTATATGGCTAATCAATTGCGCGTTATTGGTTCCAGAGATAAACTGTATGACAAGTCTCGCACCTAACAAACTGAAAAGGAAATTTTATAGGAGTAACAACTACTAAGAGACAAGAAATTATACAGTTGTATAATGAATATAATTAGATACGTATTTGGTCATTTAGAGAGAATGGATCAAAGTAGAATGACATGGAGAGCATTTAAATCTGTAGGGGAAGGAAGGCAGGGTAGGGGTCGTTCTTGCAAAGGTTGGAAGGAAGGGGTAAGGGAGGATTTGTGGGCGAGGGGCTTGGACTTCCAGCAGGCGTGCGTGAGTGTGTTCGATAGGAGTGAATGGAGACGAATGGTATTTGGGACCTGACGATCTGTTGGAGTGTGAGCAGGGTAATATTCAGTGAAGGGATTCAGGGAAACCGGTTATTTTTATATAGCCGGACTTGTGTCCTGGAAATGGGAAGTACAATGCCTGCACACTAAAGGAGGGGTTCGGGATATTGACATTTTGGAGGGATATGTTGTGCATCTTTAACCGTATATGCTTCTAAGCTGTTGTGTTCTGAGCACCTCTGCAAAAACAGTGATTATGTGTGAGTGAGGTTAAAGAGTTGAATGATGATGAAAGTATTTTCTTTTTGGGGATTTTTCTTTCTTTTTGGGTCACCCTGCCTCGGTGGGAGACGGCCGACTTGCTAAAAAAAAAAATTGTAAAACTCACCTGCCATCTTGTATGTTTATATGACAAAAATTTCAACAATCGCCAGACTGCAAAATGTTAACCACAGGCTTCTGTTCCAGACTGATATAACATCGAGCTTTGTATCTGAGAAATATGCCTTGCAACAGTTTATATCCAACTTACCATAAATTTTTTTATCTCCTATTGGGTCCTGAGACATAGTTACTATTGGGTCCTGAGACATAGTAACTAGCTGCTCAGGAGTGGAGTCTTCTGCAGTCCTAAGATCAGCACCCTGCAAGTATCACCAAAATCTCACTCTATAATCAGACAAGGCAACACAGAAGCAATGCAAATGACAAAATTAACCCTTTCACTGTCCATCAGGTAGATCCAGGTTATTGGTGTCAGGGTACCTTGTGTAGATCTACGTAATAAGCTCGTCTCGCTCAATTAAGCTACAAGCAGTAAAATTTGGTCTAGATATGGGAGAATAGGTCTGTGCAGCAAGTGAGCACAGTATAAAAAAAATCCTGCCCCACAAGATGCAAGATGGAAAAAGCAAAATTCTGACCTTGTACTTAATTTAAAATAAGTTTTTTTAGAATGGTAGTTATGGTTTTATTGGCTATTTCTTTGTATCATTTCACAGAATGGAAGATATACTACTGAAAGAGATGATTTTGGTTGGTTCCAGGACCAAAAGCGGTAAATACTCCCCAACAACTTAAAGAGCTTTTTACTAGGTCTGATTCAATTCTTGGGATGCCATAAACCATATCCAATCACACCTGTAATATTTTATTACTCGAGAAATAAGGTAAATCTTCAATTATTTTTCTTTTTTGTGATGAATTCAGAATGGAAGTTAAGTGTAATACAGGAGAGACCTGGAGATGTGATTAATAAACAGAAAATACTGTTATAGTGACTGGAATGTCTAGAGTATTTATTTTGTTTTTAAATTGGACTTTTTTAATTCTGTGTAAAATTGGCTAAATTTTCAACTTGTGTATTTTATTGGGTAGATATATTTGACTGAGCAATTTCTTAAGGTCAATCAATAATGAAAGAGCTAAGAATCTGGATGAATTGAGCAATGGTACTGGCTTAAAACAGAACTCAATGTGGGTAAAATTGCCGAGGCATAAACTGCACCCAAACCACTAACTTTGCACATGTGTAATTCCATCAATTTTCCATCAAACATTGTATTTTTGGTGTAATGACCTTCAGAAAAAAGATTTTCTATCATTTCAGAAGAAAATATTATATTTCTACTTTTGAAAAATGTGGTCACTGAGCACTTGGAACTTCAGGGGTTTGGACAGTAAAAGGGTTTAACTACATTAACTAATTGTGTATAGCAATATAAAGCACACAGATGGAATTATGAACAACAAATTTAAATGAGTAAACAAGAAGCAAACAACAAATTTAAATGAGTAAACAAGAAGAAATCCCAGACCTATTTGTAATTATAAAAACTGGCAAGAATACAGATGCAACATTTCCAAGAGGCTGCTGTATAAAAAAAAAAAAGAGAGAAAAGAAAGAAGGGAACATGTAGCACTTTTAAAAAAAAATAAAATTCAAAGAAATGTTAATTCTAGACCATGATGATTTCTCAAAATGTTTAACTGGATCAAGTGCTGTGGAGGGTCCTAGGGACCTTCATGAATGTCTTTTATAATATGCCACCAAATAACAGCATGACTAGGCATGAATGTGACAAGCAACAATGCAATAATAACTATAATTCAGAAAACTGCAGCAATCAGATCCAGTGCTAAGCAAGTGATAACATGGAATTGGAACCAATCATGCCTTAAAACAGGGATGGGTGCACTATATTGGCAGACTATAAGAGTGCATTTAATAATGCAACATGGCAAAGAGATGCAACTAACTGGAGTAACTGGAAAGATATTGACAGATCAGGAACACCCAAACAAAAAGAAAACAAGTGCATCTAGAGGATTGTTTTTTTGACAAATCAATTTTACAGGTTAAGAGCTGTTATCCTACCTCGGTGCATTTCAAAGCCCAGCCCTGTCTAAGGTACACTACTTACCCCCCCAGGAGGCTACCCACAACAGACGACTAACACCCAGGTACCTACTTACTGCTTGGTGAACAAGGACATTACGTGCAAAAAAATATACCCAACGTTTCCACTCTTGCTGGTGGATCGAACCAAAGACCCCTCAGTATGTGGGTCGACTGTGATGCCAAGCCATGGGACAACTGCAAGGATTAGTGTTGGGCCCACATACTCCTATTTCTGGACCACACTGGAGATTTCCCACTAAACTAAGGTGACCTAAAGAAACACAAACACAAAAATCACTCCTTATGAAAGCAAAAGACTCGACAGGCAGTGCAACATACCCCCAGTGAAAAGCAAGGATGCTGCGAGTACACCGAGAGAAAACACAGTGAGGGTCTGGGGCCAAGACTGTTCAACAGCCTACCATCACAAGTAAGGGAAATTACCAACACCCTGGCTGTCTTCATGAAGGAACTGGACAGATACCTAAGTCAGTACCCAATCAGCCTGGTTGTAGTTAATACACTGGACTGTTTGCAGCCTGCAGTAACAACCTGGTTGATCAGGCCTTCGTCCACCGGAAGCTCTGGTTAAGGACTGGGCCACATGGGTGTTGATCCCCAGAACAAGCTCCGAGTAGACCCCAGGTAAGAGATGAGGAAAGGAGAAAAAAGGGAAGTGTGTCATCTGCAAGACAAAGTTCACCAATACAGTTAAATAAAAAACAGGGACCTAGGAATAACTATTGCCCTAAACAGAAGCAGAATAACATCAACAGGACAGGCTAGGTTTACAAACAAAGAGTAGCATTCAAAAATCAAGACAGACATTCCAAATTAGGCTTTACCTCATTGATTTTTTTTTTTTTTTTAATAAACCAGCTGCCTCCCAATAAACTAAAATGAACCTCAATGAAGTCCTTGTAAGCACATACTCCATCAAAATCTGCATGTTCCACATCCATTACTTGGGTGATCTAAGTTTTTTAATAAAATGCTCAATACCAATGGCAGGATTCCCAGATCTACACTTCCAAAAAAGTATCATGGCATTATCCATGAGCCAGGCTCCAGGAACAACAAAGTCACATAAGATATTACTCAAACCATTCTCTGCTGCCAATATGCATGTAACTGATCTACAATACACAGACATTTTGTACGAGATGACCCATTTCCATTACAAGTGAACCAAAATTTGTGCTTGATTAATATTATGTCTGCAGGGCCAAATGGAGGATACAACTGCATCTGCATTTTTCCTATGGAATACATCCTTCATGAATGCTGAGGGAATACAGTATAAAGAATGTGAAAGCTAGGTTCATCTCTGAAATAATGAACAGGAAGATATATGATCACAACATACAAAATACTCCAGTTTATAAAGAGGGTAGACAAGGATAGGCTCTTTACCAGGTGTACGAAGACAAAGATAGCATAGATGGAAATTACACACCCAACTGAGCCATGGGAATGTCCCAATTCTTGAAAACAAGAGTGGTAAAGAAATGGAATAAAGTTAGCAAGGATAGTGGGAGCAGATGCCACACACGGGGTTCAAAAGTAGATATGACCAAGCTATTTTCTAGCAAGTTTCATTCTCCTAAGTGCAGGTTATTTGTGTACTGTTCCAGTCAAATTTTTTTGGTTTTTTTTTTTTTTTTTTTTTTTTTTTTTTAGTCTAAGCTATTTCATGCCAGCCAGTCAGACAGATATTTTCACACACCATCCCTACCTGCTCAGAGCTTTTCTGGTTGTCAACATTAGTTTCCACTTCAGCGGCATCAGTACCTGGGTGCATGCCTGTTACCGACCCATCCCCATCCGTGACCACAGGCTCTACTCCACCAAACAACCTGGAAAACAACACACTGCTTAAGTTAAGCAATTTAAGCCAAATAAGAAATTCTAAACTGTTCATTGTACCTAAATAAATTTATAAAATTATTTAGCTATTTCTACAGAAACTATCACTTTTTTTTAAAACTAGTTGGCTCCCATACATGTAGGGTGACCTGACTAAGAAGTTAACACTCACTCATTCAACCACTGTCTTGCCAGAATGACAACATTATGGTTCAGATGAACCTCCAAACTGCAACATTCCTACCCCTCCTTCAGAATGAAGACATTACTTCCACCTCATGGACTTTAAGTCCAGTTAACTAGTTTCCCTGAATTCCTTCATAAATGTTACTTTGCTCATGCCAACAGTACACTGTTATGCAGGGTTCTGCACGGCATTGCAATGTATATATAGTGGAGAAGTGTGCCATGATTTTGATTAACTATGACATAATTGTAAATAATAATGTATGAACTATGGAGAAATGTCACCCACAATTTTATAATTCATACTGTGCATTTGGGGGTACTGTAAAATACTTTAAACTGTAAATGTAAGGAAATCCTGTCAGGGATTTATTTTCCAACTGTGTTTGGTTAGCAGGTAAGCGTAGTTTGGGTGATTCACATGGAGGCAGCATGAAGTGAAGGCTGGCGTCTGAGACGCCGTGTATCTAAGTTTTATAGTTTTGTACTCATTTGGTTAGGCATCTCGAGCTATAAGCTCTTTTATGGTTTACCAGTATGCTCGCCTAGGCTCTGATATGGTCAGGGACTGCAGGATGAGTGAGGACTGAGGACATAAGAGGTAATGGGGGTTAGTGGAGTAGGGAAGGCCTGGCATTGCTGGGTTAAGTGTTTATGTTTTGCTGGACTCTCCAGTCGCCTGCTTCTTGTGTACCATTATTTGGGAGCTTAGGAGAAGAGATATATGAAGGCGGTTTTCTAGAGTGTGTATGTAGTGTTATCCCTAATAAATATATATTTTCCTAACTAGGAATTTTGCCTATCCCCTCCCCACTGATAACCAACCCATTGAAGTAATAAATGCTGGTTTAGCACTTCCTGTTTTGACTGGGATAGCCCTGGGTGGCCTCTTCCTGCCTGAGATGTGTGTAACTTTTACCTTTGCCCTGAGACAGGGCCACTGTTCCCAGGTAATCCCACACTGTCTGCATAACACACATTCAAACCACTTGCCTCCACTTACCCCTATCTAACACTCACCCAAGCCTACTGAATTTCTAAGCCCCTAGAACTCAAAGCCTCCTTTACCCCCTCCCTCCAACCTTTCCTAAGATGACCCTTACCTCTCCTTCCTTCCACCCCAAATTTATACGCCTTCCTAGCCATTCTATTTTTGTCCATCCACTAAATGTTCAAACCACCAACACCTACTAAGCCCTCTGATTAATACTTTTGGAAACTCCACACCTCTTCCTAATCTTGAAACTCTCTATTCTCTGCATAATATTCACACCACATATTGCCCTCAAACATATTTCTACTGCCTCTAGCCTTTCTGCTGCAACATTCAAAACCCATGCCTCATACCCATAAAGCAATGTTGATACCACTATACATTCCAGTTTTTGCCTCCAAACATGAAGTTCTTTTGTTTCCACAAATGCCTTAATGTACCATCCACCTTTTTTCCTTTCCTCTCTCAATGAACTATCTGCCAACAAGTTCACTCCCAAATATCTGAACACATTTACTCCCTCCATACTTCGTCTTTCATAATTATTAATAAGCACAACCAAGTGCTTTTTATAAATCCTTTTATTAATGGCAGAGCTATAGTACTCTCTGAGACAAAAGAAATAAGTTGTCTGACTCAGAACACACTAGTCTGTGGTATTCCTTCAACGCTCCAAAATCATGGGTTAATCTATGGCACTTCTAGTTTCAGGAAACACAGCTTAGTGTTGCCACTCTATATAGGTGTCAGGTTCTGTGCTTTCCACCTACCAACATAAACGCTAAAATGATTAGAGACTTAGAACCGTACAAGACTTACATATCAATATCCGAGCCAAGAGCACCAAGGAACTCCAGTTGTCGCTGCTGCAAGCGCTCCTCCTTCTCATAGCTCTGCTCCACTGTATAATCTTCACCTAAACAAATAAATGCAATGCACATTAATGTAAAGAAAGATTATACTAAAGAATATGAATAAGGAGTGGCTGAAGTAGAATTTTCAAAAATCTTGAAGGAGAAATTTCAGAACTTTCACTTCTCTGGTGCTATGGGTCACCACACCTGCATTTAGAAGAGAACCCAGTCTACATACAGTAAATAAAAAAATAAAGGTGTGAGTAAAATAACTGCCAGTGAGAATGAGGCAAAAAAGCTAGTGAAATGGTTGTGAAGCAGATAGACCGACTGAAGCAAAGTAAGTCACCGGGTCCTGATGAGGTTTTTTCAAGGGTTCTAAAGGAATGCAAAATGGAAGTCTGTGAACCATTAACTAATATTTTTAATTTATCTCTTCAAACAGGTGTAGTGTCTGATATGTGGAAGATGGCTAATGTAATTCCTATTTTTAAAACGGGACAAGTCGTTACCGTCAAATTACCGCCCAATAAGCCTGACCTCAATTGTAGGCAAATTACTAGAGTCAATTATAGCTCAAATTATAAGAAGCCATCTCGATAAGCATAGCTTGATTAATGATACTCAGCATGGATTCACAAGAGGCCAGTCTTGTCTAACTAATTTATTAACTTTCTTCAGTAAAGCTTTTGAGGCTGTTGACCACGATAAAGAATTTGATATTATTTACTTAGATTTTAGTAAGGCATTTGATAGAGTTCTGCACCAAAGACTGTTGAAGAAAGTAGCAGCTCATGGCATTGGGGGAAGGGTGCTCTCGTGGATCGAATCATGGCTCACAGACAGGAAGCAGAGTGTGTCCATAAATGGGGTTAAATCCGAGTGGGGATCAGTAACAAGTGGCGTTCCACAGGGATCAGTCTTGGGCCCGTTGTTGTTTATAATATATATCAATGATCTTGATGAAGGAATTACTAGTGATATGAGCAAATTCGCCGATGACATGAAGATAGGTAGGATAATTGATTCAAACGTAGATGTTAGGGAACTTCAGGAGGATTTAGACAAACTATTCTTGGTCAGAAAAGTGGCAGATGCAGTTCAATGTAGATAAATGCAAGGTTCTGAAGCTCGGGAGTGTCCATAACCCTAGCACTTATAAGTTAAATAATGTAGAACTTAGCCATACAGATTGCGAAAAGGACTTGGAGGTTATGGTAAGCAGCAACCTTAAACCAAGACAGCAAGAAGTGTAAGCAACAGAAGTCCAGAGGTCATACTGCAGCTTTATACATCATTAGTAAGGCCTCACCTAGATTATGCAGCTCAATTCTGGTCTCCATATTACAGAATGGACAAATTCGTTAGAAAACATTCAGCGTAGGATGACTAAATTAATACATAGCATTAGAAATCTTCCTTATGAAGAAAGATTGAAGACTCTTAAGTTACATTCACTTGTTAGACGAAGAATGAGGGGAGACCTGATCGAAGTGTATAAGTGGAAGATAGGTATTAATAAAGGGGATATTAACAAGGTCTTGAGGATATCTCTCCAAGAGAGAACCCGCAGTAATGGATTTAAATTAGATAAGTTTAGATTTAGAAAGGACATAGGAAAGTATTGGTTTGGAAATAGGGTAGTTGATGAGTGGAACAGTCTACCTAGTTGGGTTATTGAGGCTAGGACTTTGGGTAGTTTCAAATTTAGGCTGGATAAGTACACGAGTGGGAGGGGTTGGATTTGAGTGGGACTTGCACATCGGAGCTTGTTTCTTGGGTGGCATTGAAAATTGGGTTGGTCAAATGTTTGTTAGTGGGATGAATTGCAAAGGACCTGCCTAGTATGGGCCAACAGGCCTGCTGCAGTGTTCCTACTTTCTTATGTTCTTAAGTGAGAAAACAATTAGAGCCTCTCCTCACTTAACGACGGGGTTCCGGTCCCAAGAGTAGGTTAGTAAACGAATTGGTTGTCAAGCGAGGAGCATATTATTCTGATAGTGGGTTTGTGTCAACCATCTTTAGATACAGTGGACCCCCGCTTTACGATCAGCTCCCAATGCGACCAATTATGTAAGTGCATTTGTCCGTGTATGTTTGGGGGTCTGAAATGGACTAATCTAATTCACAATATTCCTTATGGGAACAAATTCGTTCAGTAATGGCACCTGAACATACTTCTGGAATGAAATAATATTGTAAGCCGGGGGTCCACTGTATTTTTTGATGTCACTTTTGCACCATTTATAACATTTCTAGTATATTTTTAAATGTTTATACAGTAGTGTACTGTATACTGTAATAAACATAATAGAAGAAATCAGCTTTAATATACATTACTTAAATTTGCATAATGGTTGGAGAGCTGGTCATAAGTCCAAGTAGTCGGTAAATGAATATGTTGCCAAGCGAGGAGAGGCTGTATTATTATTAATTTAAATGCTAAATCGATGCAAGCCATTCTGAGCAAGGTCTAAAGGAGGCTCGCTTCTGTCTGATTAAGCCCAGTCTCTGAGGACAGTCTCTGACAACAAGTCCAGCTCAAAAGAAAAATGGGGAAGTAAAAGAGTCGTCTAGAATTTAGAATACATGTACGTACAGTGGACCCCCGCATAACGATGGCATCACATAGCGATTATTTCGCATACCACTTACTTTAATTGCAAAAATTTTGCCTCACATACCGCTTAAAAACCCGCTTACCGATTTTCGTCCGAGACGCGTCCAATGTGCGGCCTGAGCCACGCTCACATGTTCCGCCGGTGGCATTGTTTACCAGCCAGCCTCCGCGGTAACATCCAAGCATACAATCGGAATATTTCGTATTATTACAGTGTTTTCGGTGCTTTTTCTGGAAAATAAGTGACCATGGGCCCCAAGAAAGCTTCTAGTGCCAACCCTACAGCAATAAGGGTGAGAATTACAATAGAGATGAAGAAAAAGATCATTGATAAGTATGAAAGTGGAGTGCATGTCTCCGAGCTGACCAGGTTGTATAATAAACCCCAATCAACCATCGCTACTATTGGTGGTACAGCTGCTGCTGCTGCTGCTGCTGCTGCACTGTCAGCTGCTGCTGCTGCTGCACTGTCAGCTGCTGCTACTGCTGTAGCACCGTTGTTGGTGTGGCTTATTGAGAATACCAAGAAACAATTAACCCCAGAGGATTTGCCACCCAGGATAACCCAAAAAAGTCAGTGTCATCGAAGACTGTCAAACTTATTTCCATTGGGGTCCTTAATCTTGTCTCCCAGGATGCAACCCACACAAGTCGACTAACACCCAGGTGAACAGGGAAAAATGCCTGGAACTAGTGCTCATATTGGTGAATTTAAAGCCAGCAAAGGTTGGTTTGAGAGATTTAAGAATCATAGTGGCATACACAGTGTGATAAGGCCTGTTCTGGAAGAAAATGCCAAACAGGACCTACAGTACTCAGGAGGAAAAGGCACTCCCAGGACACAGTGTCTCATCAGTCATTGCTGCATCTTCAATAAAGGTAAGTGTCATTTATTCTTCATTTAGTAGACTAGTACATGCACAATATATACTGTGCATGTACTACTCTACTATTGTGCATGTATCCTTCTCTGTGTGTGGGAAAATGTATATTTCATGTGGTAAAATTTTTTTTTTCATACTTTTGGGTGTCTTGCACGGATTAATTTGATTTCCATTATTTCTTATGGGGAAAATTCATTCACATAGCGATTATTTCGCATAACAATTACCCCTCTTGCACGGATTAAAATCGTTAACCGGGGGTCCACTGTATATGCCTAATCATTAATTATATGACAAAATAACTGATCCAAAAAATTATCTGGAGATGACAAAAAAAAATCTCCAAATATCTCAAATTAGTTTTTCACTTATTATTATTATAAAAAATGAAACGCTAATACTACAAGGGTCATATAGCATAGCTATTTTTCACTTATAGTACTACAGTTAATGATCAAATAATTCTTGCACATTTATCAAAGGAAACATAATACAGACATCAAATAAGAGAGCATATATAGTGGTGGAGACAGACGACTGAAATGAGAGGGTCAGAATAATAGAGATGCAAGTAGTTGGCATGTATTACATGTTAGGTAAAAGGATACATGTGCAACTAACAAAGCATTTTATTGTGGCAATGTTTTACTGTCCAGGAGCTTGACAAAGGTCCTGGAAAGTGAAACATTGCCACAATAAAATGTTACATTAGTTGCAGAAGTGTCCTGTTACCTAACGTTGTTAGTAATTTTACTTTTATTGATAAGTATTACATGAAAGCAGTATCCAAACTAGGCAACATCTTGTTTGTAAAGACTCTGGATGTAATGGAACTATCAGACTTCTGTGGGATGGCATTACTGATAGCACTTAAGATGCTCTCCACACATTTTTCTCTATGAAGATCACTGTCACTAATGATTAAGTTTGACTCATGCCACTTCATAGGGTGTATGTACTTTAAAATTCTTGTGTTGGATGTTGGCACAGCCATTATTATAATCATGGCTGCAGGCATGTTTGAGTTCGTGGACTATGTTCTAGTAACCCATTTCTTCTCACTTACCTCACAGGGTAATACGTACATGTATATTCCTGTGTAAGTGATAGTCATTCTTACCATATGTTTTGCACTAAGTTTTTATAGGTGTAGAGGAGTTAGTGGTTTTAATTAAAACACTCATTTTTTTAATTTGTTGGATACATTGGTTGTCACATTGTTAACTGGTAGCCTAATGTATCTGACAGGTCCCTGATCAAATAGAATGGTGTTAGTCTTGTTAAAGACGAGTGTCAAACTGCAAATGAAGTTTAAGGTAAAGTGTCATCTAAAATCATATGTACAGTACAGTATGTACTAAAATCAGCATGTACAGTACAGTATGTACTGTACATGCTTCTACAAGGCACTGTGAAGTGGAGAGACTGAAAGCCCCGAGGAAAGTACCTATTACTACAAGTTTTAAATCATGCTGCAATAGTGGGAGAAGAAATGTTAAAAATCATTCTTTCAAGATGATTTCTAGTAAACCTTAAACAAGAGTCTGCTAATCACCTGTGAATAACACCATAGAGAGATAAGGAAGTTTGTTATCCTTCACCTCCTCTACAGTGAACTAACCAGTACTTCCTAGTGATGTTCATATCTTGCAGTTCAAGGCTTTTTGGGCATTATGACCAATAAAAATCATGAACTATACATATGTGTCTATCCACATCTTTCACAACTGAAAGAATGCAATACACTTAAAGACACCAATAAATGACACACAGCCTTGCCAAAAAATTAAGTATTTGCCTTACTTGGGTTCCTAATTACTTCAACGCGCAAGATACCTTCCCTGGGCCAGTCATCACGAATATGGTCCAAGCATGTGATGGGTGCCCGAGTGAAGGCAAGATGGATGTACACCAAAAGGAACAAAGTAGTCAGGGCCTGAAATATTTTTTTTTTTAACACATCAGCCGTATAGTGATATATGTGTATAAATATATATACATTATATATATATAAACACTGGAGAAAAATGAAGTTGTACATAAACTGCTTTATGAGCAGATCTGGTTAGGAAAATGGAATGATCTTGGCTGGTGATGTGTAGTAGGTATTGGTGACTGATGGTGGTGAGGAATTATTTGTTAAAAACTCACCTTTAATAAAACAGTGAATTCTATCAACCTTCTCATTGGTTGCGGGAAAGCCCGAGCATAAGCAACAGCCAACCTGAAGAAGAGCGCCTGAAAAAGTCGCTCTCTAACATTGGCAAGGCCACCATTATTATTATTATTTGGTCGATTTTGTGTATTATTTCGATTCTGACCATTGTTCCCTGCATTAGCACTCTCTTGCTGTGGTGGCAATTGTCCTGAGACAGGAGGTTGTTCAGGAAGAGATTCCCGAGAGGAGGAAGGAGGTTGCTCGGTGTGTGGTGATTCCTCTGGGGTAGAAGCAGCAGGAGAAGACTGCTCAGAGCTGGAAGCAGTTGTGCTTTGTCCAGATGCTATAGAGGGTGAAGGAGGTTCTGTCGGAGAAGCATCCACTGGGGATGGTGTGGACTGTGACTGGTGCTCCACACGTGACTGTGATGGTTTAACATTTAAATGTGGTAGTGGTGACTGTTGATGTAGCTGAGAATCTGGGAGAGAAGCACCTGAAGATTCTTGGACTAGAATGGACTGCTGAGAGTCATGCAACAGACTGGATGTAGACCTTTGGTCAGTACGTGTACTTGTTGATTCAGACATATTGCAACACACTTCACCTGTATAGAAATATATTTCATTATTTATCATAAATGATTCCAATTACAAGACTGAAATTCAATTAATAATAAAAGGTACAATTCAAGAGAAGGGCTCAGAGAGCCATCTGAGTTGTGATATCAGCAAGCTCCTGGCAAGACAGCAATTGAATGAATGATGGTAAATGAGCTTCCTCTTCTTTTTGGGATCAAACTACCAGAGTTAAAAAAAATTAAATTTAGGAGGTTACATATTACCAAACATTATTATGGTACCAGTGAACTATATATATATTAGCCAAGACAACATGATGTGCTAGTTGAAGGTCACTAACATTGTATTCAGGGGCAACAGCCTAACTTCTAAGTCTCATATAGTGCCTAGGAAATGGGGGTAATTAGGTTTAAGACATGGGAAGGATATCTCCAATTCCTTAGATCACAGGCCCACCCTTGAAAGATAAAATATTGTATGTATATGACAAATGTTGGGAGATCTTCAGTTGTTAAAAAGACAGGCGCACAACAAGTGATATGAAGACTAAGAGCCTAGCAACAGCCTGGATGAACAGGCAATGAACAATGAAAGCTGACACAAAAGCTGGGCTGTCAGAATAAAGAACCCCTTGAAAGTGGTCACAGGTATCTATAGAAATGCAAAAAATCAAAACAAAATTCCCAAGAGAAAAAAAAATCCCCAACAGCTAAACCCACAGGGGGCATACAGTCTCTGGGGGATGGGACTTATTTTATTCAGGCTGTGTATATAATTTGAAACTTGAACAATGGTTTTACACAGTAAATTATGAAGACTTCGATTATAGTTCGACTACTGAGATAACCCAAAAATCAAACAATGTGGTCTACATCCACAGGGGTTAATCCAGGTTTCATGCAGTAAAAGAAGCATAGCTCCAATTCCTTGAAACAAGAGCCTTAACTGCCATCTAGGTTACAAGATACATACCTGAATTTTTGGGGATTACCTACGTAATTCACACTGTATGATAACTACTTGTGTGTACCTGTACCTAAATGAACTTACATACTTACTGAAAAGATATATACTGTACATAGCATCTCAAAATACACCTCAAAATTTTCATTAACGACCCAAATATTATAACTTACTAAGCCTTCCCTACCAGGGAAAAAAAAGCGCGGGGGGTGGGGGGATTTCTTCCCCTTTAAAAAAAAAATGATGGAAATCGTGCATGCATACTGCCCTTCACCTACCAAAAATATAAAACACCCCACAAAAAAATAAAGAAATTAGAACACAAAAAAAAAAAAATAGGGAAAGAGTACACGTTTGAAAGCCGAGGTGGCGCTTAATACAGAGCAGCCAGCTGGTTAATGTGCCTCAAATAGGCCAATCTTCCTGCCCTAGGCCTACTTACCGTTGAAAGTAGAGCTGATGGACCACCTAGGAGGCCAAAAAGAGGTGATAGTATGTTTCTAATCGATGGCTGAGAGCATATCAGCTGATTGTTTATTCTCCCACAATGCACCACTAAGGGAGGATCAGGGCCTAATGTTATTATTCTTTTACTCTTACCGTCCTTCACCAATATACTCTCACTGTTTGCTTTAAATGTTTTTTATTTATCTAACATTTCATGTTATATTTCGCGTATGGATGTGCATTGAGCTGCACCAAAAAAATAAAATTAGAGTTAACGAGCTTAAAAGTTATTACTATAACGAGGACCCGAACGGAAATAATCAATTAATTTGATATTTTTTGGGGGGGAGGGGGGAGAGGGGGCTATACTAGATAATTAACACATATGTTATAATGTAAGGCAGTTGTAACCATCTAAAACTGTGTGAATGTACCTAAATAAACTTAATAGCCAATTTGGCGAATTATCCTGGTACCTCTAACGTTCATTGACTTTTTTTATGATTTTTTTAACGTTTATAAGAATGCCTATTACTGATTATACTGTCTGGGGAATTTAGAAATGCTGTATTTGCTGTTTAGCTTCTTCACATGAAAAATGTTGAAAAACAAACGGATATATTGATGGTCGTTTAGCCAGGTCTCCTTTAACACTCTCACAAAGTTATTAATAAATAAGTTTATTTACGCACAGGTACACGTAAGTACAATTATCATACATAGTGTAAGTTACCTAGGATAACACACAAAAAAATCAAGGACCCCAATGGAAATAAGTCATTTTTTTCTGGCTTTTTTTTGGGGGGGGGAGTTATCCTAGGTAATCGACACATATGCTGCTTTGTATGATAATTTATGTAACTGTATTTATGTGTACCTGTACTTGAATAAACTAACTTGCTTACATGTGGAATGTGATATGTGAAAGATGGCCAGTGTAATTCCTATTTTTAAAGCAGGGGATAAGTCTCTACCGTCAAATTACAGCCCAATAAGCCTGACCTCAATTGTAGGCAAATTACTAGAGTCAGTTATAGCTGATATTATAAGAAACCATCTTGACAAGCATAATTTGCTTAATGATACTCAGCATGGATTCACAAGTGGCCGTTCCTGCCTAATTAATTAACTAACTTTCTTCACTAAAGCTTTTGAGGTTGTTGATCACGATGAAGGATTGTTTTTGTTTATTTGGTTTTTAGTAAGGATTTTGATAGAGTACCACATCAGAGACTGTTAAAGAAAGTGCCAGCTCATGGGACTGGGGGAAAAGTGCTGTCATGGATTGAATCATGGCTCACCAACAGAAAGCAGTGTGCATAAATGGGGTTAAATCTGGGTGGGGATCTGTAACATGTGGCGTTCTACAAGGGTCAGTTTTAATAATAATAATAATAATAATAATAATAATAATAATAATAATAATAATAATAATAATAATAATATCTTTATTTCTACAGGTACATGTACAAGGTATACAGTCCTAGCTGACATCAATTACATACTACTATATAGAAAGCTGCTTGCTGAGCATTTCGGGCAAATTAGGTCAGTTTTGTCCCAGGATGGGACCCACACCAGTCGAGGTTCGAGGTTCTGACCAGAGCTTTGGTAAGAGGGGAGGGGGGGGAAGAAGGATGGGTAAGGATGGAAGTTTGGGAAAGGTTGGGGGGGGAGGGGTAGGTGGGGTTATAAAAGGGTAGTGGCCTATCCACTTTGGTGTAATTTGAATATGCGTGTGTGCACATTGAGTGATTTATGAAGAGGTTGGTTATATGAGTAGGGTATACCTCCTGCCCATCAATTTCGCAATGCTATATTGTGTTATACCAGTGCGAAATTGAATTGGAAGGATGCATACTGCATAGAATTGCTTGCATTTTTTTTCGCAAGAGGGTGGTCAGGAGGCGCAGCTGCAGGCGAGGGTTGCCGGGCATTCGTTGGAGGTTGGTTGCTCACCTGGAGTCGGCCAGCAAAGCAGTGACTGAGGTGGTGTCCTGCTGTATTGTAGTAGTAGGTGCAACGAGGTCAGTTGTGAGGTGTTGGTTGTTAGAAGTGGGTCACCCGGAGATGGGGAGCGCTAGTCCATGTTACTGGACATAGAATGGTTCCGGTGGTATCCATTCTTCGTCTTCGGGGAGGTCGCTTAAGATTTTAGGACGAGGGAATGAACACCAAAATGGTACGAAATACCGACAGATTGTTAGGTAAGACACATATGCAACAGTTAGGTATCTTTATTTCGAAACGTTTCGCCTACACAGTAGGCTTCTTCAGTCGAGTACAGAAAAGGTTGATAGAAGCAGAAGATACTTGAAGACGATGTAATCAGTCCATCACCCTTAAAGTTTTGAGGTGGTCAGTCCCTCAGTCTGGAGAAGAGCATTGTTCCGTTGTCTGAAACAATATGAAGTTGAAGTGACAGAATGGGGCCTTTATATAGTGCCAGGAGGTGAGACGTAGGTTGCTTTGGGAAGGCAGGTCCTTCTCAAACCCAGCCGTTCTCACTAGTAGAGGCTGTCGAAGTGGTCTGTACCAAGATACCCTTGTGTTGCAGTGTCTGACAGAATGAACACCAAAATGGTACGAAATACCGACAGATTGTTAGGTAAGACACATATGCAACAGTTAGGTATCTTTATTTCGAAACGTTTCGCCTACACAGTAGGCTTCTTCAGTCGAGTACAGAAAAGGTTGATAGAAGCAGAAGATACTTGAAGACGATGTAATCAGTCCATCACCCTTAAAGTTTTGAGGTGGTCAGTCCCTCAGTCTGGAGAAGAGCATTGTTCCGTTGTCTGAAACAATATGAAGTTGAAGTGACAGAATGGGGCCTTTATATAGTGCCAGGAGGTGAGACGTAGGTGAGGACCTGCCCTCCCAAAGCAACCTACGTCTCACCTCCTGGCACTATATAAAGGCCCCATTCTGTCACTTCAACTTCATATTGTTTCAGACAACGGAACAATGCTCTTCTCCAGACTGAGGGACTGACCACCTCAAAACTTTAAGGGTGATGGACTGATTACATCGTCTTCAAGTATCTTCTGCTTCTATCAACCTTTTCTGTACTCGACTGAAGAAGCCTACTGTGTAGGCGAAACGTTTCGAAATAAAGATACCTAACTGTTGCATATGTGTCTTACCTAACAATCTGTCGGTATTTCGTACCATTTTGGTGTTCATTCTGTCAGACACTGCAACACAAGGGTATCTTGGTACAGACCACTTCGACAGCCTCTACTAGTGAGAACGGCTGGGTTTGAGAAGGACCTGCCCTCCCAAAGCAACCTACGTCTCACCTCCTGGCACTATATAAAGGCCCCATTCTGTCACTTCAACTTCATATTGTTTCAGACAACGGAACAATGCTCTTCTCCAGACTGAGGGACTGACCACCTCAAAACTTTAAGGGTGATGGACTGATTACATCGTCTTCAAGTATCTTCTGCTTCTATCAACCTTTTCTGTACTCGACTGAAGAAGCCTACTGTGTAGGCGAAACGTTTCGAAATAAAGATACCTAACTGTTGCATATGTGTCTTACCTAACAACAGGACGAGGGAAGTTCTCCTTGTGGATAAAGCGTCGAACTCTTTGTTGGAGGGTCATTCTTTGGGATCTGTGGGGAGGGGTGGTGATTGTATAGTCGGTTGTGTTCGCTGGTTGAGGGGGATTCTCTCTGTCAGGCATGTAGAGTTCCTGCATGTCATATAGTTGTCTCTTAGTAAGTTTGTCTAATCGGACGTTAATTGCGGGGATTCTCTGTTGTATGTGTAGGTCCTCTGATCTGATTGTGTCTCTGAGTCTGGTGTTCGTGATGAAGCGGAGGCCTTTGTTTTGGACTCTTTGGAGTTTTAGCTTGTTGGTTTTGGTTGTGAGCGACATGGGTACGCAGGGGTATTCCAGCAGAGGTCTGATCATCATCTTGTACAGGTGTAGTTTGATGTGGGGAAGGGCTGCTTTGAATCGATAAAGTTGGCCAAGGCGGGCTTTTGCTAGGTTTACCTTTTTGGTTATGTGGGTTGTAGAGTTGAGTAATCTGCCGATCTCGTATCCTAGGATCTTGTTAGGATTCCCTATAGCGATACGGGTGCCTCTGATGGAAATGCCCCCTTTTTCTTCTATGGTTGATGGTAAGCACCCAACGGTGCTGATAAGGACTTTGTCAGGGTTGGTTGTGATTCTCCATTTCTTCTCCCACCTGGCAGTTCTATTTAGTTCTTCATTCATTTTCTCGATTGCTCTCCTATGCTTGTTTGCACCAGCTGTACGGGTGGAGGAGACAACATGGATGACATCGTCTGCGAATTGGGTGATGATGGTGTCGGTATGTTCAGGTTGGGGGAGGTCGTTGACCACCCAGGTACCCATTTTATACGGATGGGTGAACATGGACAACAGATGTCTTATGGAAATACGTCCTAATGTTTTCCAGCCGTACCAGCGATTCGATCTCCGGACCTCAGTGTGTGAGCTGAGTGCACTAGCCATCGAGCTACGGGGCACCATAGTTGTGATATGAGTGATATGAGCAAATTCGCTGATAGATTATATAAATTATCATACACAGCAGCATATGTGTAGAGAACCTGGTATAACCCAAAAAAGTCAGACAGAGTGACTTATTTCCACTGGGATTCTTTTGCCCCAAATGACACGAAGATAGGATAATTGATTCATGTGTAGATATCAGGAAACTTCAGGAGGATTTAGACAAACTCAATACCTGGTCAGAAAAGTGGCAGATGCAATTTAATGTAGATAAAATGCAAAAGTGCTGATAATTATCAGCACTCCTACACGGCCGCTTACATCACACACTAACACTTTTTCATGGCAATGACAATGCATACATAGTAGAGGAGTGGCAGATATTTGCCAGACAAGTACAAGATTTCAGGACTGTATAACATGGATTTACACATTGATCCTACCCTGTAGGTCCATGAAGCTAAAACCTTGGGTAGCTTCAAATATAGGTTAGAAAATAATAATAATAATAATAATAATAATAATAATAATAATAATAATAATAATAATAATAATATCTTTATTTATTACAAGTACATGTACAAAGTATTCAGTCCTGGCTGACATCAGTGATATACTACTATATAGAAAGCCCTTTATTATGCAGGGCATTTCTGGCAAATTAGGTCCTTGTCCCAGGATGCGACCCACACCAGTCGACTAACTCCTAGGTACCCATTTTACTGATGGGTGAACACAGACAACTGGTGTAAAGAAACACACCCAGTGTTTCTATCCACATAAGTGAGAGGGGATGGATTTGAGTTGGACTTGCACTTGAGTTAATAGGGTTATCAATGCTTAGTCGTTGGGTAATATTGATATAATGGGTTGGGCAAATATTTTGTTGGTGGGTTTTGTTTTGAGAAGGACTTGCCAAGTATGGGCCAGTAGGCCTGCTGCAGTGTTCCTCATTTTTAAACTTTTCATGTTTTTTGTCCAGAATATATGACTTCAACCAAACTTGGATTTTTTTCTACATTTTTTTTTTCGCTGGGACGTGACTCACAGCAGGACTGGAGTTTTTCACTCCCTGAATGTGACCAATAAGAGTCAATTAGGACCCTGATGTATGTTTTTTTGTTTTTTTTTTAATTTTAGGAAACCAAGGAGATAGATGTATGGAGATTTTTTCCCTACCTTTCTCCAGGCCCGCGAATCGAACCCAGGAATCTTGTCCACTCCCAGAGAAGCAGACGAAACCCCTGAACGATGAAATCTTGTGTCTGGTCTGATTCTCATCAGGGTGCGCGAGTTCCCTAGGTTCGAGTCCTGGCCGGCTGTGGTTCTTCCCTCCAGAACCACTCGTTTTCATGAAGGTATTGATACTCAGGTTATAGGTAATATTAAGGACCGGTGAAAGAATACAGCATTTATTTAAGGGAATAAATATTCATATATGACCATCTTTCCTGTAGGTTAAACAGACACAGGTGAAGTTTACGGAAAATGAGGCGTTAGTGCCGACTAGTGGTGAGAAGACCCGAAATACAGAGAAGCCTTTATAAGTGTAACGTTTCGCGCATAAGGATGCGTCATGTACATAGAAAATGTGTGTGATGAATGGTTTGAAAAACATGAGAAGTGAACTCAGTTGAAAGATCAGGAAGCAGAGCTTCAAAGGAGCACTGAAGGAGGCCTACTGGCCCAGTCAGTGTTTTAAGTACGTGTTGGTCTGAGATGAGGTGGGCGATGACTGCAGCCTAGGTGAACATGCCACTGAGGAAATGGTATGGTGATACCGACAAGATGTGGAAAAAGACACTTATGTACAGTTCAGTTTATTAAAGGAAACGTTTCGCCACGAGTGGCTTCTTCAAATACAGGACTATTACTGAAGAAGCCACTCGTGGCGAAACGTTTCCTTTAATAAATGTCCTGAACTGTACATAAGTGTCTTTTTCCACACGAACATGCCACTGTTGTGATTAATGATGTTGGATAGTTCAATAACTAACTGTTCATTAAAATGGTATAAAATACCGACAGATTGTTAGGTAAGACACATATGCAACAGTTAGGTATCTTTATTTCGAAACGTTTCGCCTACACAGTAGGCTTCTTCAGTCGAGTACAGAAAAGTTGATAGAAGCAGAAGATACTTGAAGACGATGTAATCAGTCCATCACCATTGTTCAACTTTAAGGGTGATGGACTGATTACATCGTCTTCAAGTATCTTCGACTGAAGAAGCCTACTGTGTAGGCGAAACGTTTCAAATTAAAGATACCTAACTGTTGCATATGTGTCTTACCTAACAACTAACTGTTCAACTGCCTCCCAGCATTCATGAGGAACAGCCTGAAATTAATTAAGACACATGTGCAACATCTGGTCCTACTCACACCTCTTTATTGTAGACGTTTCGCCATCCAGTGGCTTTATCAATACAAATTCTAGGACATAACTTAAGAACATAAGAACATAAGAACGAAGGAACACTGCAGAAGGCCTACTGGCCCATGCGAGGCAGGTCCAAGTCTCCTACCGGCTTAAGCCAATGCACCCAACCTAGTCAGGTCAGGTCACATTGACTTAAGGGAGGAACACGGCAACCGACCTGGTAGCACAAGCTATCAGGTCTAACTCACACCCACCCACATCTACTCATGTATTTATCCAACCTATTTTTAAAGCTACACAACGTTCTGGCCTCTATAACGGTACTTGGGAGTTTGTTCCACTCATCCACAACTCTATTACCAAACCAGTACTTTCCTATATCCTTCCTGAATCTGAATTTTTCCAACTTAAAACCATTGCTGCGAGTCCTGTCTAGGCTAGATATTTTCAGCACACTATTTACATCCCCTTTATTTATTCCTGTCTTCCATTTATACACCTCAATCATATCCCCCCTAATTCTACGTCTTTCTAGAGAGTGCAGATTCAGGGCCCTTAGTCTATCCTCATAGGGAAGGTTTCTGATACATGGGATCAACTTTGTCATCCTCCTTTGTACATTTTCCAGAGAATTTATATCCATTCTGTAATAAGGTGACCAAAACTGTGCAGCATAATCTAAATGAGGCCTAACCAAGGATGTATAGAGTTGAAGAACAACCTGAGGACTCCTATTATTTATGCTTCTTGATATGAAGCCAAGGATTCTATTAGCTTTATTGCGAACACTTATGCACTGTTGTCTTGGTTTCAGATTACTGCTAACCAGAACTCCTAAATCTTTTTCGCAATCCGTAATATTAAGATCTACATTATTTAGTTTATATGTGGCATGGTTATTGTCCTGTCCAACATTTAGAACTTTGCATTTGTCTATATTAAACTGCATCTGCCACTTCTCCGACCACTGCATCAGTCTATTCAAATCTTCCTGGAGTGCTCGAATGTCCTCGTCAGAATGAATTCGACGGCCTATTTTGGTGTCATCGGCAAACTTGCCGATGTCGCTCTTTATGCCCTCATCTATGTCGTTTATGTAGATTGTGAACAGCAGGGGGCCCAACACTGACCCCTGTGGAACACCGCTCGTGACACTTCCCCACTCTGATTTCTCCCCATTTATGCAAACTCTCTGCTGCCTATTTGTCAACCATGCCTCTATCCAGGAAAAAATTTCTCCTCCTATTCCATGTGCTTTAATTTTCCTCAATAGTCTCTGATGTGGGACCCTGTCAAAAGCCTTACTGAAGTCCATATACACAATATCATATTCATTACCATGATCTACCTCCTCAAATACCTTAGTGAAAAAAGTTAATAAATTCGTAAGGCAGGAACGCCCCTTTGTAAAACCATGCTGAGATTCGTTGATTAATTTATGCTTTTCAAGGTGGCTACGAACTGCCTCGGCAATTATTGATTCCATAAATTTTCCCACTATGGAGGTTAGGCTTATTGGTCTATAGTTCGAAGCTAAGGACCTGTCACCTGTTTTGAAAATAGGTATCACATTTGCCATTTTCCACTTATCTGGCACCATGCCAGTTTGTAGTGATATGTTGAAAAGATTAGCCAAAGGTGTGCTAAGCTCCTCTTTACATTCCTTTAGAACCCTTGCATACAGTTCATCAGGGCCTGGGGATTTGTTAGGTTTTAATTTATCTATTTGCCTAAGGACCATGTCACTTGTGACCCTAATAGTACACAGTTTATTATCGTCCTGTTCTACATAATTTATCATTACTGGAATATCGCTGGTATCCTCCTGTGTAAAAACTGAGAGGAAGTATGTGTTAAAAATTCTACACATTTCCTTATCACTGTCAGTGAGCTGACCCGAGGAACTTTTGAGTGGGCCTATCTTGTCCCTGATCTTACTTCTGTATACCTGAAAGAATCCTTTTGGGTTAGTCTTCGATTCTCTTGCAACTTTAACCTCATAATCTCTTTTTGCTTTTCTAATTCCCTTTTTTATTTCTCTCTTTAACTGAATATATCGATTTCTCAATTGCCCCTCTCCTCTTTTGATTTGCCTATATATGCCTCTCTTTTGACCAATCAGATATTTTAATCTATTGTTCATCCATTTAGGATCATTTTTGTTTGATCTGATTTCCCTATTTGGAACATAATTTGACTGAGCAGCTAGAACTATGCCCTGGAAAACATCATATCGGCAACCATCACCACCTACCTGACCCTTAGTCAGGTCATTCCAGTTCAGCCTACCTAAGTAATTTTTCAGTCCTATGAAATCAGCCAAGCGAAAGTCAGGGACGGAGACTTGATTGCCATTATTAGGGGAATTCCATGATATATTAAAACTGAGTGATTTGTGATCACTTTCCCCAAGCTCATCATTAACCTCAAGATTATTAATTAGTGTTTCCCTACTGGCAAGAACCAAGTCAAGGAGGTTATTTCCCCTAGTTGGCTCTGTCACAAACTGTTTTAGAAAACAATCCTGGATCGTATCAAGAAAGTCACCTGACTCTAAATTTCCTGTCAAATTGCTCCAGTCAATCTGTCTATAGTTGAAATCTCCCATTAGCACAACATTTTCGTATGTAGATGCCTTACGAATTTCGTCCCATAGAAGTTTACTGCACTCCCTATCAAGATTTGGGGCCCTGTAAATCACACCCAAAATTAGTTTTTCTCGGCCCTCGAGAAGCTGTAACCAAACAGATTCAGTGGCTGACGCTTCTAATTTAATATCTTGTCTAACACAACAATTTAAATTGTCTCTGACATACATCGCTACTCCACCACCTTTCCTGTTGACCCTGTCAGTGTGGAATAATTTATAGCCTTGTATGTGACATTCAGAGGGCATCTCTCTATCTTTCAGATTGAGCCAGGTCTCTGTTATAGCAATAATATCTATGTTTCCTGCACTTGCAATTAATCTTAGCTCATCTATCTTATTTCTTACACTCCTGCTATTAGTATAGTAAACCTTAAGGGAGCTAGTCCCTTGCTGCCCTCTGCTGTCCCCCTTTGTTTGCTGACCTGATCTATTGTCTTTATTTATAACTTCATGCTGAATGCCTTTTATACATTTACTGTTTCCAACCCAAGTGTTGCAACCTGCTTGTTTCCCACACACACCCATACCTCTATCTTCCATCAGTTTAAAATCATAGGCATTTCACCAATGGCCTTCTCAATCGAGTCTGCAAGTGCTACCACCCCAGCCCCAGAGAGATGTACCCCATCCCTTGCATACATATCATGTTTGCCATAAAAGTTGTTCCAGTTGTCAATGAATGGGATTGCAAGTTCCTTGCAGTATCTGTCTAGCCAGCAATTTACACCAATTGCCCTAGACAACCATTCATTTCCTACTCCCCTTCTAGGCAAGATGCTACATATGATTGGGATCCCTCCCTTAGACTTAATGAAATCTATAGCTGACCTGTACTTATCTAGCAGCTCTTCTCTCCTACCCTTCCCAATATCATTTCCACCAGCACTGAGACAGATAATGGGCTTGCTCCCATTACCTGACATGATATTATCCAGCCTGTTGACAATGTCCCCAACACCAGCTCCAGGGAAGCACACTCTATCTCTCATCTTCTTATTCCTATTACAAAAAGCACGGTCAATGTATCTTACCTGAGAGTCACCAACCACAAGAATGCGCTTACCTCCATTAGCAGGGGCAGTAGTACCCTTACCTTCACTGGCCACTGAAGTACATTCATCCTGAAGAACAGAGAAGCGATTTCCTACCTTCAGATCTTCACTCTTAACTTTCCTTACTCTGATGCGCCTTCCATTACTGTGAACTACTCGCCACTTGTAGCAGGTGCTGGGCTGCACCTCACTGCTGGTAGCCGTTGCTGCCTCCCCAACTACAGCCTCCTCACAGCGAGAGACAGACTGCACCTCGCTGCTAGAAGCCTCATTCCCCACAACTCCAGCCACCTCACACTCTCTCCCAGACCCATTGAGGTGGACCTTCAGCCTCCTAATCTCCTCCTGGAGAAGCAAGACCTCCTCCTTCAACTCTCCAACCTCAATTTTTAAAACACTGCAGAAGCAAGCCATGCTTTGTAACCGTCCACACTAATCCCCAAGGCAGCTCAGGGTCTGTGACCTCACGTTTGTAGGAGAGATCTCTTCCTTGCCCACCGCACTTGTACTTTTTTGAAGACAGTAGGACTATATACAGAAGATAAGGTAATCAGTCCCTCAACCTAGGAGTAGGTGCTAAGAACACCGTAGTCGTGGAGATTCTGAAGCAGAAGAAAGGAGCCTGGCACTTATATAGTAACGTCAGGTGTAGCAGACGAGGGCATAGTCACTGGTAGGCGGGATTCCCCAGTGGAAGTAGGTCCTTCCCAAAGAGATGGGTTAGTTGTAGTAGTAGTTGTCGTAGTCGTGAAGGTTATGTACATGTCCTCAGAATCAAGATTCCATGATGTTGCAGTGTCTGACAACTACTGACAACTACGACAACTACTATTACAACTAACCCATCTCTTTGGGTAGGACCTACTTCCACTGGGGAATCCCGCCTACCAGTGACTATGCCCTCGTCTGCTACACCTGACGTTACTATATAAGCGCCAGGCTCCTCCGACCACACAGTTGCTGTACACCGCAAGAAGCCTCTCTTCGACCCCGCCGGGGTGTAGAATTTATATTCTACAAACGTCACATCCTTTTCACAATGCTGTCGAATCGGGTGAAAATCAAGCCTGTGAATGGTGCAATAAATGACTCCTCGAAGTTAGCTTTAGCTACCGTCGTTAGGACCTGCCTGCAGGTCAAATTTACGGCAATCCACTCTCTGAAAGACTCCTTCATTGTCGTCTGCACAGACGACACGGAAGCACTAAAACTAATGGACGACTCTTAAATCAGGACCCTACAAACACAACAATTCACTCTATCCCCGTCTCCATTCTTGAAGTCGAAACGTTCGGTCTTTGTGAAAAGACTGGACATTATGGTCACCTCTCTCTCTACTGAATCACTGATGACATCTGTTGAGGAACAAAACACCTGGGCCTCGGTAGACAGCATCTCCAAGATCCCCAACGCCTCATCTATGCTAAAGATTACATTCTCAGACATCTCCATGGCTGCCCAAGCTCTCTCTGACGGTCTGGCCATCTCATATTACCACATTCACCCAAGTCATATAGAACAAGAACGTTTCACATACATCTCCCACTGCAGGACCTGCTACTCCTATAATCACACCACCAAGGACTGCCCCATCAAGAATAAGAAGTTTTGTTCAAAATGTGGGAATGATGGACACGATTTCAGATCCTGCACCATTACTACAGCACCAACATGTCTTAACTGCAAGGGTAATCATCATACCCTTGCAGCTAAGTGCCCACTCAGGAAAGAAATCATATTGAAGAAAACTAAAGTTCTGAAGAACACCTCCAATTCACCGACATATGCTTCAATAACCAAACCACAAACCGACACCATCAAGACTCTACACGCTAATCTACAGGCACCATCGCCCAGCAACTCCCTCTCTCCACTCCCCGACGGTGCTTCCTCCAAGGTGCTGTACTGCATGGTGTATGCACACCTTGCAAACGCAGCAAACCCCGGCACTTTCAACACCACTATTAACGAACTATTCCGTCTGAACAACATGCCTGCCTTCAATTTTCCGGACTCCACACCTTCAGAAGACATCCTCAAGATCCTTCCCAACGTCCTGAACTTTACTGCACCTGCAGACCTGTCTCCTGCCCAAGCAACTGCTCCTGTAACTTCTATAACCACTTCCACCGCTGACAACGTTGATCAAGTTGCCTTAGCCACCGTCTCCCACCTCTCCCACCTCTCCCAGCCTGCTGTTACACAACCATTACACCTTACTGCTGCTCCTGTCGACTCTCAGTCACCTGCTACCACCATTGTAGATTCTCCCAATGAATTCACTCCAGAAGAGGAAGATAACGACGACTCCAGTAAACCCTCATGGGAAAACCTTACCTTTTACACTCCTTCAAATACTAACACCATGACCTGTACTGAACTCTACAAAAGCCTCGGTGCTGGAACAGTCAAGTATGCATGTGAATCACCGCTTCACTTCACACTCACCCAAGTTCTTGAGTTCATCAAGCCTCTACGTTTCACCTTCAGTAACAAGGCTAAACTATACCACCTATCTAGAAGCAGCTTCAAAAAGTTCGAAAATGGCTCCATTGCTAACCTGCCTCCTCAGTTACTCCTATAACTCCCATATGTGTTCTACCCTCTGATGTGACCTAGCCTGCTGCCAGCTACTCAAGATTCAAGACTTCAACTACCACAAGTTCAATGCAACAGTCCCTGCTATTCCTATTCTCAAGTCTACCCCACGATCGCCTTAGCTGCTGGGTTAAGCCCTGGCTCTATTTCTCTGACTAAGAACACTCCTCTCCAGAGCTATTCTTCATCTGTCCCGTCTTCCCCGCTCATCCCATTCGGATCTTACCTGAACTTGTTTGCTTTTGCTTTTTTTTGCTTCTGCTTCAGAATCTCCACGACTACGGTGCTCTTCGCACCTACTCCTAGGTTGAGGGACTGATTACCTCATCTTCTGTATATAGTTCTACTGTCTTCAAGTTATGTCCTGGAATTTGTATTGATAAAGCCACTGGATGGCGAAACGTCTACAATAAAGATACCCAGATGTTGCACATGTGTCTTAATTAATTTCATCTTGTCGGTATTATATACCATTCTTGCACAGGAACAGCCTGGTTGATCAGGCCCTGATCCACCGTGAGGCCTGGTCATGGACCGGGCCGCTGCCCATGATTCAGCTGAATTTAATTCTACGTTGAATTCTCCACCCCACGCCATAAGGAGGTTGCAGTGTTGTACTCAGGCATTTCAGGCATTTCTACCATTCTGCAGTGTTCCTCTTTTCCTATGTTCTTATACTTGTGTTCCTGAAGGTGTGTAGGAGAACTGGCAGTTTGCTCCAACGTGAACCTTGTTGCATCCCCCATAATGGATGCTATAAACTGTGGTTGTGGATACTGTGATGGGTGTGGAGGATCTCGTGAAGTCTTTGTTTTGGTGGCAACATAGTTTGCAGGGAAAATGTACCAAAAAGCAGAGTAAGATTACATACGGAAAAAAAAACTCGTAAATCTTACAATCTCATATTACTTCCACTGTAACCGAAAGACCACCCCAAGCAAAAAAATATCTATACCACAATCCCTGTACCAGTTTAAATCAAATATACTTGAATAGAATGGCTAGAGATTTATCGACTCGTATATATGAACACAAATATGCTTGCCACACCAGTAACATCAACAGCGTCTATGTTTTACATTGCTACATGGCTCCACACTGCATGGAGTCTCGCAGGACAAGCATGGGTACTCAAAGTTGAAAAAAATATGAGAGAACCAGAGGGAATTGCCTTGAATTGGTTCTCGTGCATACCATCGACACAATCACTCGGAACCAAGGTGGTCACTGGCCGGCGGATCCCTGGCTCACATGTAACTCAGCACACACTGCCCTCCTGACCTCATATAGTCAGGTTTGCATCTCACGTCTCGTCACCTGCTTTCCCCATTCTATATTCCGACTATATTTACGATGTTCTCTCTACAAACTTATAAAAACTTGGTCTCCAAGGGAAACGTTGTCTCAGTATAGGTTTCAGCTCTGCCATTGTGCGTTTATAATGTCTATACATATATGTATAAATCAGTGTACAGTTATCTGGAGCTCAGCTGAACCTACTGAGTTTCTCTCTTGCATTTGCACTAGTAAGAAGTACGGTGTAAGAGCAGTGCTTCAAGGCTCCACAACATGTGCAAAGATAGGAGGGGACACTCGACGAGAAAACATCTAATATAAGATAACAGGTTATACTGATTAGATCTGAGAAGAAATTACTATAGAGTGCGCGACTACATATGTTAATATATATCGTGCAGTGGAAATAACTGGAAGAGTAATTACGTGATGATTATTTTTTTTTTTTCATTTATTTTCTGGGTAATACCGCATGATATTCAGGTGATGATAAACCAGTTTTGTCCATGGATTATGATTAATATATATATATATATATATATATATATATATATATATATATATATATATATATATGCAAAACAACCACTCTGAAAGAATAGAGAAATTCCAAGCGCTTTCGTGACTACTCACATTATCAAGGAACTATCATAGTTCCTTGATAATGTGAGTAGTCACGAAAGCGCTTGGAATTTCTCTATTCTTTCAGAGTGGTTGTTTTGCATATTCTGAAATCACCTGTTTACTGTGATCTTATTGCATATATATATATATATATATATATATATATATATATATATATATATATATATATATATATATATATATATATATATATATATATATATATCACTCGTATTCAGAGGAAAAAATATAGTTCAACCTGGAGGAAATGGAAGGCCGGACTGGAGACAATGATATACATGATGCCTTGTACTTGCTCTCCGCATACCTGTCCCTCCCATAACTCACGTTTTTTTTTTTGTGATGCTTCCCAGCCGTCAGCGGCCCCTAAATTAAAAGAATGTGACGCACTTCTGAGGTCCTTGTTAGAAAAAGTCCTTGCTAAAACTTTCGCCTTATTAATAAACAATGAATGTTAGCCTTACTGCCAGACTAAGGGAATTAGGAGTGCGTACAGCCTCCTAAACTGCCTTAACCTTGACGACATGCAGTGAACTAGTGGCTCACATGGTAACGGCCTCAGCTCACACACTGACGGACCAGGGTTCAGTTCCTGGACAAGTGGAAATGTTGATCATGTTGCTTTACACCTGTCGTTCCTTTTCAGACAGCGATAAGTAGGTAACTGGGTGTTAGGAGACTGGCATGGGTCGCATCCTAGGGAAGAGGATTAAAGGACTCCAATGGAAATAAGAAATTCTGATTACATCCTGATTTTTATTGGGTTATCCTTGGTTAGTAACCCCTTGGTTAATAATCCGGACGAAATCTTTTTCTAGAAAAATTCCACTGAACCTTCTGGGTGCATTAGCAGAAACACATGATCACAGCAGCTTCAGTAGAGCACTTACTGAGTGGAAGACTTTCACAGCCGCAGCACCAGCTGCAGCACCAGCCGCAGCACCAGCTGCAGCGCTGACCTATAAAAATCCAAACCAGCTGAAGCATCTCCATTGCAAAAACAAAACAACACAAACACTGGACCAAAATTGTATGTACTAACATAAAAAGTAACTTGTCTCCAAACCGTAAATACATATCAAACTGGATTTTTCTTCATCAACAGTTCCTGTTTAGACTCCGGACACAGCTCTCGACCGACAGACTCACAGTCTGTCATTTTCGCCCTAAATACAATACCACTGTATTTGTGGAACTGTCAGAAGTGGCCTTCTTAGAGCGGAACGTCGTCTGCCAATAAAAATTTGCTTTCCACATAATTTTCATACTTCTATTTTCTGGTATACTTGGAGTATACCAGGAGAGGGTTTCGGGGGTCAACGCCCCCGTGGGGCGTGGTGGATTAGGGTCTGATCAACCAGGCTATTACTGCTGGTCGCACGTAAACCGACGTAAGAACCACAGCCCGGCTGATCAGGTACTAACTTTAGGTGCCTGTCCAGCGCCTTCTTGAAAACAGCCAAGGGTCTATTGATAATCCCCCTTATATATGCTGGGGGCAGTTGAACAGTCTTGGGTCCCTGACATTTACTGTGCTATCTCTTAGTGTACTCGTGGTGCCCCTGCTTTTTATTGGGGAAATCTTGCATCTCCTGCCGAGTTTTTTGCTTTCGTAGGGAGTGATTTTCGTGTGCAAGTTTGGTACTAATCCCTCTAGAATTTTCCAAGTGTATATTATCATGTATCTTTCTCGCCTGCGTTCAATGGAATACAAATCAAGGGACTTCAACCATTCCCAGCAATTTAGGTGCTTTATCGTGCTTACGTGTGCCGTGAAAGTTCTCTGTACATTCTCCAGGTCAGGAATTTTGCCTGCCTTGAAGGGGGCAGTTAGTGTACAGCAGCATTCCAGCCTAGAGAGAGTAAGCTATTTGAAGAGAATCATCATGAGCTTGGCGTCCCTAGTTTTGAAGGTTCTCATTATTCATTCCCTCATTTTTCTAGCAGATGAGGTAGGTACATTGTTGTGGTCTTGAAGGTGAGATCCTCTGACATTATCACTCCCACGTCCTTAACATTATTTCTTCGTTCTATTGTGCAAGTTAGAATTCATTGTATACCCTGATACAGTTTTAATTTCCTCAAGTTTTCCATATCTGAGGTGTTGAAATTTCTCTTCATTGAACTTCATATTGTTTTCTGCGGCACATTTAAAGATTTGGTTGATGTCCGCTTGGAGTCTTCGCTGTGTCTTCAATGGAGGACACTGTCATGGCAATTCAGGAGTCATCCGGAAAGGAAGACACGAAGTTATGACTTACATCTCTGTCTATGTAGGTATGAGGATGAGGAACAGGATGGAAGTGAGTACAGAGCTTCCCACTGTAGCCGCCTCAGACTTGACTCTGTTTACTATCACTCTTTGTGTTCTATTTGCCAGGAAGTTATAGATCCATCTACCAACTTTTCCTGTTATTTCTTCATCACACATTTTGTGCGCTATTACACCATGGTCGCAGACTGAAACACCGAAATGAAATTTGTCTTCATGTCTGGATCTGACAGAATACTGATGCCAGGATACTGAAAGATTCTGATGCCAGGATACTAAAAGATACTGATGCCAGGATACTGAAAGATACTGATGCCAGGATACTGAAAGATACTGACGCCAGGATACTGAAAGATACTGAAACCAGAATACTGTTGATACTGAAGATGGGCTACTGAAGCCATGATATTTAAGATACTGAAGCCAGGTTACTGAAGATACTGAGGCCAGAATATTGATGATACTGAAGACAGGATACTGAAGATGCTGAAACCAGAACACTAAATATACTGAAGCCTAGATACTGAAAATACTGAAGCCAGGATACCGAAGATACTGAAATCATCATATTGAAGCCAGGATACTGAAGTCAGGGTACTGAAAATACTGAAGTCAGGACACTAAAGATACTGGAGCCAGGATACTGATGATACTGAAGGGTGTTATTATTATTATTATTATTATTATTATTATTATTATTATTATTATTATTATTATTATTATTATTTATGGGGAAGCAGTGGACGTGTGGAGGTTACAGGTCGCCTAAAGGATGGTAGGTACTCACTTCTGATCCGAGGAAGTTAGATAGTCAGCATCATCCCTTTGATCACGAGCCCTTCCCCAGCATCAAGGTGCATCATGCCCTGGAGTTACTATCACATCCTGAGCAAGTACGTATTTTTGTCACCTCTGCCTCCTTGCCTGGCTCTCTACTTGGGTTTCAAGCCTATCTACTTCACGGAGTTTCAGTAAGGTTGCGTGTCATCTATACAACACTAGTTATGAATACTTTAAACTGTGAATTAGGAAAAAAATAAAAAATAGAGTTTTAGCGAGTATATACTGAGAGATACACACATCTCGATGTATATTCACGGAGATACGCGCCGCTCGGTGTATATATCCTTGACTATCGTTCCTCTCAGCCTCTCCTCAACTACCAGGCGTCCATAAAACTCTTTTTAACTCCTTAATTCCAAATCTAAAAGCTCTTTCTTTGAGGTCATAAAAATTCATATTAACCAAGAACTGTATTCATAAACACGCTCAGTGATGACACAGTTTGTAAATACGTTACAAGACATGAATTACATTACTTCCGAATTTTCGCATTAATTTCATGGGTGAGGGTTAAACCAGAATGGGTCACACAGCGCATCGGGAAATGGGAGGTGATCAGACTCGACTTGTGGAAATGGAGGGAGGATCCAGATGCCAGGATCAAGAGCCCTTCCCCTGCGTCCAGGCACCTTCCTTGAAGGGAAAAACATGAGTGGAACTACAAGCTGGTGCAATAATTCCTGTGCTCGGAGTTACCTGTCCAACTCTGGGAAATGACGAATATCCAGTGGACATCGTTATCGATCTAAAAGTACAGTAGAGTACGACATGCTGCTGCCCAGACTACAGCATTATGGTATCAGCGACCATGCTGTCACTTATGTTAAGTTTTAGCTCAGTGACGGACCACAGCATGTGGCTATTAACGATAATTTATTGACAACTGTTTCACTCAAGACAGCGGTGCCACAGGGTCAGTCAGGACAGAGGTGCGACAGGACCAGACAAGACAGAGGTGCCACAGGGTCAGTCAAGACAGAGGTGCCACAGGACCAGTCAAGACAGAGGTGCCACAGGGTCAGTCAAGACAGAGGTGCCACAGGACCAGACAAGACAGAGGTGCGACAGGACCAGTCAAGACAGAGGTGCGACAGGACCAGTCAAGACAGAGGTGCCACAGGACCAGTCAAGACAGAGGTGCCACAGGACCAGTCAAGACAGAG
>NC_091310.1:30854027-30859027 GCF_038502225.1 Cherax quadricarinatus | reverse complement strand
TCCATTCATCATACATCATTCACACAACCCTTCATTCATCATACACAACTCTCCATTCATCATACACAACCCTTCATCATCATACACAACCCTCCATTCATCATACACAACCCTCATTCATCATACACAACCCTCCATTCATCATACATTTCATCATCCCCAACCCTCCATTCATCATACACAACCCTTCATTCATCATACACAACCCTCCATTCATCATACACAACCCTCCATTCATCATACACAACCCTTCATTCATCATACACAACCCTCCATTCATCATACACAACCCTTCATTCATCATACACAACCCTCCATTCATCATACACAACCCTCCATTCATCATACACAACCCTCCATTCATCATACACAACCCTTCATTCATCATACACAACCCTCCATTCATCATACACAACCCTTCATTCATCATACACAACCCTCCATTCATCATACACAACCCTCCATTCATCATACACAACCCTCCATTCATCATACACAACCCTCCATTCATCATACACAACCCTTCATTCATCATACACAACCCTTCATTCATCATACACAACCCTTCATTCATCATACACAACCCTTCATTCATCATACACAACCCTTCATTCATCATACACAACCCTACATTCATCCTTCATTCATTCATCATACACAACCCTTCATTCATCATACACAACCCTTCATTCATCGTACACAACCCTTCATTCATCATACACAACCCTCCATTCATCGTACACAACCCTTCATTCATCATACACAACCCTTCATTCATCATACACAACCCTTCATTCATCATACACAACCCTTCATTCATCATACACAACCCTTCATTCATCATACACAACCCTTCATTCATCATACACAACCCTTCATTCATCATACACAACCCTCCATTCATCATACACAACCCTCCATTCATCATACACAACCCTTCATTCATCATACACAACCCTTCATTCATCATACACAACCCTCCATTCATACACAACCCTCCATTCATCATACACAACCCTTCATTCATCATACACAACCCTTCATTCATCATACACAACCCTTCATTCATCATACACAACCCTTCATTCATCATACACAACCCTCCATTCATCATACACAACCCTTCATTCATCATACACAACCCTTCATTCATCATACACAACCCTCCATTCATCATACACAACCCTCCATTCATCATACACAACCCTTCATTCATCATACACAACCCTTCATTCATCATACACAACCCTCCATTCATCATACACAACCCTCCATTCATCATACACAACCCTTCATTCATCATACACAACCCTCCATTCATCATGCACAACCTTCATCATACACAAC
Organism: Cherax quadricarinatus; assembly: GCF_038502225.1. Classification (NCBI taxonomy): domain Eukaryota; kingdom Metazoa; phylum Arthropoda; class Malacostraca; order Decapoda; family Parastacidae; genus Cherax; species Cherax quadricarinatus. The sequence continues at coordinate 30,857,680 of NC_091310.1, read as the reverse complement.
CCTCCATTCATCATACACAACCCTCCATTCATCATACACAACCCTCCATTCATCATACACAACCCTTCATTCATCATACACAACCCTCCATTCATCATACACAACCCTTCATTCATCATACACAACCCTTCATTCATCATACACAACCCTCCATTCATCATACACAACCCTTCATTCATCATACACAACCCTCCATTCATCATACACAACCCTTCATTCATCATACACAACCCTTCATTCATCATACACAACCCTCCATTCATCATACACAACCCTTCATTCATCATACACAACCCTTCATTCATCATACACAACCCTTCATTCATCATACACAACCCTTCATTCATCATACACAACCCTTCATTCATCATACACAACCCTCCATTCATCATCCATTCATCATACACAACCCTCCATTCATCATACAAACCCTTCATTCATCATACACAACCCTCCATTCATCATACACAACCCTCCATTCATCATACACAACCCTTCATTCATCATACACAACCCTTCATTCATCATACACAACCCTTCATTCATCATACACAACCCTTCATTCAATATATTGTGCTGTTTCAGTTTCAAATTTGTCTATGTGTTTCTTTAACACTGCAGTGTTAAAACTTTTTCCTTTTCGTTTTCGTTCTGACAGAGAACAGAGCAGCGAGGAGACTGTAATGTTGGCAACACAAACTTCTTCATAACAAACATAGGAATCATTGACATTTTTTCTCAGCTCAGTTAGCATTGCTGCAGCATGGAGGTGGTTTTCCTCTGCTCAGTTAGTATTACTGCAGCATGGAGGTGGTTGTCCTCAGCTCAGTTAGCATTACTGCAGCATGGAGGTGGTTGTTCTCAGCTCAGTTAGTATTACTGCAGCATGGAGGTGGTTGTCCTCAGCTCAGTTAGCATTACTGCAGCATGGAGGTGGTTGTTCTCAGCTCAGTTAGCATTACTGCAGCATGGAGGTGGTTGTCCTCAGCTCAGTTAGTATTACTGCAGCATGGAGGTGGTTATCCTCAGCTCAGTTAGTATTACTGCAGCATGGAGGTGGTTGTTCTCAGCTCAGTTAGCATTACTGCTGCATGGAGGTGGTTGTCCTCTGCACAGTTAGCATTGCTGCAGCATGGAGGTGGTTGTTCTCTGCACAGTTAGCATTGCTGCAGCATGGAGGTGGTTGTCCTCTGCACAGTTAGCATTGCTGCAGCATGGAGGTGGTTGTTCTCTGCTCAGTTAGTATTACTGCAGCATGGAGGTGGTTGTCCTCTGCACAGTTAGCATTGTTGCAGCATGGAGGTGGTTGTTCTCAGCTCAGTTAGTATTACTGCAGCATGGAGGTGGTTGTCCTCAGCTCAGTTAGTATTACTGCAGCATGGAGGTGGTTATCCTCAGCTCAGTTAGTATTACTGCAGCATGGAGGTGGTTGTCCTCAGCTCAGTTAGTATTACTGCAGCATGGAGGTGGTTGTCCTCAGCTCAGTTAGCATTGCTGCAGCATGGAGGTGGTTGTTCTCTGCTCAGTTAGCATTGCTGCAGCATGGAGGTGGTTGTTCTCAGCTCAGTTAGCATTACTGCAGCATGGAGGTGGTTGTCCTCAGCTCAGTTAGTATTACTGCAGCATGGAGGTGGTTGTTCTCAGCTCAGTTAGCATTGCTGCAGCATGGAGGTGGTTGTCCTCTGCTCAGTTAGCATTGCTGCAGCATGGAGGTGGTTGTTCTCTGCTCAGTTAGCATTGCTGCAGCATGGAGGTGGTTGTCCTCTGCTCAGTTAGCATTACTGCAGCATGGAGGTGGTTGTTCTCTGCTCAGTTAGCATTGCTGCAGCATGGAGGTGGTTGTTCTCAGCTCAGTTAGCATTACTGCAGCATGGAGGTGGTTGTTCTCAGCTCAGTTAGTATTACTGCAGCATGGAGGTGGTTGTCCTCAGCTCAGTTAGTATTACTGCAGCATGGAGGTGGTTGTCCTCAGCTCAGTTAGTATTACTGCAGCATGGAGGTGGTTGTCCTCAGCTCAGTTAGTATTACTGCAGCATGGAGGTGGTTGTCCTCAGCTCAGCATTACTGCAGCATGGAGGTGGTTGTTCTCAGCTCAGTTAGCATTACTGCAGCATGGAGGTGGTTGTCCTCAGCTCAGTTAGCATTGCTGCAGCATGGAGGTGGTTGTTCTCTGCTCAGTTAGCATTACTGCAGCATGGAGGTGGTTGTCCTCAGCTCAGTTAGCAATACTGCAGCATGGAGGTGGTTGTCCTCAGCTCAGTTAGCATTGCTGCAGCATGGAGGTGGTTGTTCTCTGCTCAGTTAGCATTGCTGCAGCATGGAGGTGGTTGTCCTCAGCTCAGTTAGCATTACTGCAGCATGGAGGTGGTTGTCTTCAGCTCAGTTAGCATTGCTGCAGCATGGAGGTGGTTGTTCTCTGCTCAGTTAGCATTGCTGCAGCATGGAGGTGGTTGTCCTCAGCTCAGTTAGCATTACTGCAGCATGGAGGTGGTTGTCCTCAGCTCAGTTAGCATTACTGCAGCATGGAGGTGGTTGTCCTCAGCTCAGTTAGCATTGCTGCAGCATGGAGGTGGTTGTTCTCAGTTCAGTTAGTATTACTGCAGCATGGAGGTGGTTGTTCTCAGCTCAGTTAGTATTACTGCAGCATGGAGGTGGTTGTCCTCAGCTCAGTTAGCATTACTGCAGCATGGAGGTGGTTGTTCTCAGCTCAGTTAGCATTACTGCAGCATGGAGGTAGTTGTTCTCAGCTCAGTTAGCATTACTGCAGCATGGAGGTGGTTGTCCTCAGCTCAGTTAGCATTACTGCAGCATGGAGGTGGTTGTCCTCAGCTCAGTTAGCATTACTGCAGCATGGAGGTGGTTATCCTCAGCTCAGTTAGCATTACTGCAGCATGGAGGTGGTTATCCTCAGCTCAGTTAGCATTACTGCAGCATGGAGGTGGTTGTTCTCAGCTCAGTTAGCATTACTGCAGCATGGAGGTGGTTGTTCTCAGCTCAGATAGCATTACTGCAGCATGGAGGTGGTTGTCCTCAGCTCAGTTAGTATTACTGCAGCATGGAGGTGGTTGTCCTCAGCTCAGTTAGCATTACTGCAGCATGGAGGTGGTTGTCCTCAGCTCAGTTAGCATTACTGCAGCATGGAGGTGGTTATCCTCAGCTCAGTTAGTATTACTGCAGCATGGAGGTGGTTATCCTCAGCTCAGTCAGCATTACTGCAGCATGGAGGTGGTTGTTCTCAGCTCAGTTAGTATTACTGCAGCATGGAGGTGGTTGTCCTCAGCTCAGTTAGCATTACTGCAGCATGGAGGTGGTTGTTCTCAGCTCAGTTAGCATTACTGCAGCATGGAGGTAGTTGTTCTCAGCTCAGTTAGCATTACTGCAGCATGGAGGTGGTTGTTCTCAGCTCAGTTAGCATTACTGCAGCATGGAGGTGGTTGTTCTCAGCTCAGTTAGCATTACTGCAGCATGGAGGTGGTTGTTCTCAGCTCAGTTAGCATTACTGCAGCATGGAGGTGGTTGTTCTCAGCTCAGTTAGCATTACTGCAGCATGGAGGTGGTTGTTCTCAGCTCAGTTAGCATTACTGCAGCATGGAGGTGGTTGTTCTCAGCTCAGTTAGCATTACTGCAGCATGGAGGTAGTTGTTCTCAGCTCA
>NC_091310.1:30846527-30849027 GCF_038502225.1 Cherax quadricarinatus | reverse complement strand
CACAATGGTACTATGGGTCACCCACGTACACAATGATACTATGGGTCACCCACGTACACAATGGTTTTCCTGCCTGCTGGACTATAATAGGTCACACAAGTACACAATAGATGTACTACCCACTGGACCACTACAGGTCACCCATGTACTCAATAGCTGTACTGCCCATTGGAATATCAGGTAACTCACAATGGTTCTACTACCCACTGGACTACTAGGTAACTCACGCACACAATGGTTCTACTACCCACTGGACAACTAGGTAACTCACGCACACAATGGTTCTACTACCCACTGGACAACTAGGTAACTCACGCACACAATGGTTCTACTACCCACTGGACAACTAGGTAACTCACGCACACAATGGTTCTACTACCCACTGGACAACTAGGTAACTCACGCACACAATGGTTCTACTACCCACTGGACTACTAGGTAACTCACGCACACAATGGTTCTACTACCCACTGGACTACTAGGTAACTCACGCGCACAATGGTTCTACTACCCACTGGACTACTAGGTAACTCACGCACACAATGGTTCTACTACCCACTGGGCTACTAGGTAACTCACGCGCACAGTGGTTCTACTACCCACTGGACTACTAGGTAACTCACGCACACAATTGTTCTACTACCCACTGGACAACTAGGTAACTCACGCACACAATGGTTCTACTACCCACTGGACAACTAGGTAACTCACGCACACAATGGTTCTACTACCCACTGGACAACTAGGTAACTCACGCACACAATGGTTCTACTACCCACTGGACTACTAGGTAACTCACGCACACAATGGTTCTACTACCCACTGGACTACTAGGTAACTCAAGCGCACAATGGTTCTACTACCCACTGGACTACTAGGTAACTCACGCACACAATGGTTCTACTACCCACTGGACTACTAGGTAACTCACGCACACAATGGTTCTACTACCCACTGGACTACTAGGTAACTCACGCACACAATGGTTCTACTACCCACTGGACAACTAGGTAACTCACGCACACAATGGTTCTACTACCCACTGGACAACTAGGTAACTCACGCACACAATGGTTCTACTACCCACTGGACAACTAGGTAACTCACGCACACAATGGTTCCACTACCCACTGGACAACTAGGTAACTCACGCACACAATGGTTCTACTACCCACTGGACAACAAGTCACCCACAACAAGGACGGATTACCTGTCATGCACATTAACTTATTTTCGCATTTAAACTGTCGAATACAGCTTTTATACACACGGTAAATGAGAATCCGCAGCTGTTTCAATTATCCTTTATTTTTACAGTGATAATTTTATATATATATATATAACGTGGAATTCGCCCTTGTAAGGGGTTCTGAAATCCCCAGTAACTGACTTAAATTACTTAATACCTAAGCGTATTCTAGGGAAGAATCTAATGTAGCGCACCTGACTTATCAGGGTCTTTGTTTACAAATGTACAGAAACGTTCTAAGCGGTACAGATTCTATTTGGAACTTGAGACCAAATGGATCATGTGGGCTACACGGACCTCAGACGATGATGTCACGAAGTTATCCATACCAGTGGGAACAACTTTCTGGCCTGTGTACTGCCAGGTTCTTGATGTAGTAACATCAACATTGCTTTCATACGCTGCGCTTCCCATGAAAATTTTGAAACCGCCTCGAGAATCCTTTCTTTGTATGTAAATAAGATACATGCATATATATATATATATATATATATATATATATATATATATATATGTCGTGGCGAATAGGTAAAACTTGCGATTTTGGCTTAAATAGCAACGCTCTTTTTGCCGAATAAGCCAAGCGAAAATTTGTGTATGCAAAAATTTAGCAAAAAATCATTATGAACCTAACGAAATAAAACATATTTCATTGTGTTTGTTTATTATTAAATTATTGCAAAATTATCCAAAATACATTTAGTTGGATTAGGCCAAATTAAATTGCGATTGATATAATAAGGTTAGGTAAGTTTTCTAAGGCTCTTTTGGTACATAATTATTAATTTTTACATTAACATAAATTAAAAAATATATATGTATAAACGTATAAGAGAAAATTTTAGAAAGGACTTAATTTTAAATGAGTTCTTGCTAATTGACTGGTTTTATCTATTCGGCACGATATATATATATATATATATATATATATATATGTATGTGTATATATATGTGTATATATATGTATATGTGTATATATATATGTGTATATATATGTATATGTGTATATATATATATGTATATATATGTATATATATGTGTATATATATATATGTATATATGTATATATATGTGTATATATATATATGTATATATGTATATATATGTATATATATATATATGTATATATATGTATATGTGTATATATATATATATATGTATATATATACATATATATATATACACATATATATATATATATGTATATATGTATATATATATATATATATATATATATATATATATATATAT
>NC_091310.1:30836527-30841527 GCF_038502225.1 Cherax quadricarinatus | reverse complement strand
GAACTGAGCACGAGAACGCACGCGAACTGCCAAAGAAGTAGTCAAACAGTCGACTTTCTCTCTTTCTCTCTCTCTCTCTCTCTCTCTCTCTCTCTCTCGCAATATCTCAAATCAAATCGTGAGTTCAGGGAATTGAAAGGAAAATAAGTCTTCATTAGTACCGGGAAACATTTCTCTCAAAATCATTAACCATGGCACTGTTTCACCCATTGGGATGGCGGAGCTTCAGTGGGTTCTGTGCCACAAGTATCTTTCCGCTGACGAAGTCTTGCCCTGACTCTCTCTCTCTGATTTACTGCGTAACTCTCTGGATGAAAAGCACACAAGAAATAATTGCCATGAAGACAATCGTGGCTAGGTAGGGATGCACAGGTAACTGTCCATGGAACTCAGCATTTAGGAATCTACAGTGGTATGTAGCAAAAAATAAAAAAAAAATCGGAGATTTGACGTTGATATTTACAACATGGTGGTCACTGTTAGTGGTGAAGGACTCTGATATATTGTTCAGTCGCCTGCTGATAGTACCATATGGCCAGCACGCCATGTAATGGCCACATCAAGTCCATACTGACAGGTCGGGGCCCTCTGCGAGTACTTAGTGACATACCTGACAGCAGTTCTCAGTGGCACACCTGACAGCAGTTCTTAGTGACACACCTGACAGCAGTTCTTAGTGAAACACCTGAAAACAGTTGCCAGTGGCACACCTGACAACAGTTGTCAGTGGCACACCTGGACAAAGCAACTAACAAGGTACAGCAGTGAAGTGTTTGTAAAAAAAGGGATCATCATATATAAAAGGAACCGAGATGTACATCACATTCCACTGACAACAAATAACCTGGAAAATCTCTGTTTTACATAGCAATTTTTACGTATATAAAAGAACCCTACAAACATAAGGGACCGTAGCAACTGTAGTGCCCTTTTTTTTTCCTTGGACCGTGGCGGAGTTTGTGAATGAGGAAAGCTGGCGTGTGTGAGGGTGGTGTGGGTGTGAGGGTGGGTCAGGGGCAGGCATGTGTGTGGGCGTAGTATTGGCGCTCTGAGTGTGGAGTGGGAGAGGCGTAGGATGCTACTGTGGATTGGAGTTTCATCTGAGGAGTCGCGTGGTTGCTAGGAGGAGTGAAGCAAGGAGTGGAGTGGGAAGGAGAGTGGAGCCTCTGTTGTTCCCCTCCTGTCTCTCCTTGCGCCCGCTGTCAACAACGTGGATCTTCCAGCCGAAGTTCCGGTGGGAGTAGCACTGAAAAGGAGGATATTATGGCATCATTAACGGGAATAGAATTGAAGAAGAACAAATTATTAGCCTCTCTTTTGCTCTCCATATACTCCACCCTCATTATATCACTTCTGTTTTGTAAAAACATCTCATATGCTATCCTTTACTCTCTTACCACTCTCTATACATCATCATGCTACCAATCGCTCCTCTTCCCTACTGCACTTAACTCCCATATATCCACAGACTTCTGCTGCATGCTCTAACACTACATTCTTAAATCTATACCTCTTCAGTTTCCTCCTCGTTGCCTATCTATACTCTCACTAGCTCATCTTTTTACCAACAGTTGCTTATGTCTTACCCTAACGGCCTCCTCCTTTAGCTTATAAACTTCCACTTCTCTCTTACTCGCTGATGCTATTCTCCTTGTACCCCAACTACCTCTTACTCTCACTGTAGCTACAACTAATGATCTGATGTATCTGTTGCCTCTCCAGAAGTCTACCCCATCAACCTTTTATCCATCAATACATAGTCCAACTGTCATTACGCCCTATATCTTATCACGTATTACCTATTACCAAATCTCTTTCTATACAAGGTTCAGTTAAAGACCCCATTATCACTCAACCCTGCCATCCCATACTTGACTACTGCGCTATCTGCAAAAGTTCTCCCACTTTAGCATTTAGGTCCCCTACTATAATTATTCTCTCGGTTCAAAACTCTCTGAACACTTGCTTAAAATCTCCCAAAATCTCTCTCTTTTTCCTCTACACTCCTCTCTTCTCCAGGTTCAGTCAACAGCCAGGGAGAGAGAACGCAGTTCAGTAGCCAGGGAGATCAAATCTTATTTATTTGCATGTTTTTACTCATTTAGCCACTATGACTACGTAAAGTTCTGCACATATCCAAAGCTGGTCTCCATGAATGCTAGTTTCAGCAGTCTTTAGAAAAGTCTTCCTCATCAATTACCTGGTAATATACAAGGTCCTTATCTGGTAATATACGAGTTCCTTACCTGGTAATAAACAAGGTCCGGAGTTTCCGTCTCTACCGTCCACACCAGTGAGCCGGCCAGGTCTCCGTCACACTTCTTGTACAGAGTGTCCTTGTACTCCTCAAAGGTCAGACTGTCCTCCCAGGCGTCCATGGCCGTGTGTCTCCACTCACACATGTCTCCCACTGCAAGGAGATACACCATTTAGTTGAGCACAGTCAGGTTGAACACCTGTCCCACGGTTAGTGGACGGAGGCTCCAGTTACTTTATCAAAAAGTTACTTTACTTTACTAAACCAAACAGTTACTTTCGTGTATCAGACAGTTACTTTCTCGTATCAGTTACTTTACCATTGCTAGCAGCACAGAGTTACTCCTTTAATACAGAGTTCAACTTAGAAATGATTTAATAATAATTTATCATTGTCGGACATTTTATTTTTACCAGTTAAATTGTACGATGATCTCAGCACCCTTTTAAATAATATACTTTTAAGACATTAATATACCCAGACCGAATGCAATTTTATTTTTTTCAAGGAATGATTTTCGAATGTCTATAAATTAGAAAAAAAAAACGTAAGCCATCCATGATTCTATCATGATTTAGATTCTTCTAGCGAAAAAAAAAATGAAAAGTGTGGTTAGACAAGCAAAAAGGGAGGCCTACAAGTATGTTTGTACGAAAGTATTTATAAATGAAGAGCTGAGGTACGAGAGCATTTCTTTCCCCACGAGGGTTGACGGTCCTGCTAGAGCTGGATTTACCTGCGGTTGGTTCCGGCATCCCCATCTTAGAATAGGAGACTCCGGCAAATACTTGCTCTCGGTTCTGTTCATCGACGGTCTTCTGGCGGAAGCCGCCCTCAGGGGACGAGGTGATGTACAGGGGATGGTACCTTCAACACAACAACAACAACATACTTTGAATATATGGCTTAGAAAACTGACAAGATCATTAACAAGACAGTTGTTGAAATACTTGAGTATCATTATTCTGCAATGGTCTCTAGAATAAAGATACCCAAGTGCTGCTAAAGTGAATTATTTATCTTCATAAGAACATAAAATAAGGAGGAACACTGCAGCAGGCCTAGTGGCCCATGGTAGGCGGGTCCTTCTCAAGACCCAACATTCCCACCCACCTAGTTCTCTCACCGTTTCCCAGTGTATTCGTCTGTTTGTGGCTGAGAGATAGTCTCAGCTCCTAGCCCTGTCTCTCTACTATTCACTAATAATATCGTACTATCCTTGTCCTCCTTATAATAATGATATATATCCTAAAACACTGAGAAGAAGAGAAGCAAGGCAAGTGTAGCTTCACCTCTCCACCTCTTCTGTTGTCTCCATATTGAGCCACTTCTGTATCCGACTGAAGAAGCCTACTGTGTAGGCGAAACGTTTCGGAAATAAAGATAGGTCTTACTCCTCTATCGTACCTACCCCTAAAACAGTGTATAGACTCTGCTTCCCCCGTTTGCTAACCAGCTCGTTCGCCTCCCTAACGACCCTCATACTGGCACTGCTGTGGCTCGTCTGTACTACTGCTCACCTGGCACTGTTGAGGTGATCATTCCCACCATAGACGGTGAAGTAGTATGTCTGGCCACGTTCAACATAGATTTCAGGGATGAGCAGATCATTAATCCACCAGGCGAGGCCCCAGGAGGGTGAGTCTGCAAGTCCAGCAACACTCATCGGTTAGAAACACCACAAAACTCACCAGCAATCGTAAACACAAGAGAGAGTATTAGTCACAGAACGGGTAATGGCGGGGGAGTCGAACCCACGGAAGGTGAGTCTTAAGACTTGAAGGCCAGTGTGCTAATCACTGGACCACTGACCACCTGACATGGGTTCAAGGCCCACCCCGTTCTGACATTTGTCTCCAGTCATGGTATTACGATTTCACGAGTCATGAGAATGATATAATTCCAACTAATTGAAAGAAACGTAATTAACACAATGAATAATTACGATCTGGTGAGTCATGAGAATATTATTGGAAAACACGAATGATACAATGCCTACTGGAAAAAAAAAATACTACCATGAATAATGTGATACAAGATTAATCAAGACTGACGGACTCAACACTTCAATAGTTGACTTGAGAGAGAAAAAAGAAAGTTGTAGAAATATCTAGGAAAACCTTGTTTACCTGCTTTCCATCTCCCTGGGAAGAGCGGGGGAAGAAGAAACACAATGTCTCAGTATTCAGCAGAGTAAAACACATAAGCAGACATTAACCACCTAAAATATGTAGCAAATTACTTAAGCAGACATTAACCACCTAAAATATTTAACAAAATACTTAAGCAGATATAAACCACCTAAAATATGTAACAAAATACTTAAGCAGACATTAACCACCCAAAAATATATAACAAGATACGTAAGCAGACATTAACAACCCAAAAATCTATAACAAAATACGTAAGCAGATATTAACCACCTAAAATATGTAACAAAATACTTAAGCAGACATTAACCACCCAAAAATATATAACAAGATAAAAGACATTAACAACCCAAAAATCTATAACACATAACAAAAATATGTAACAGGCAAGTAGTAAGCACTGACAGACACCACCCAAAAACATATATAATATAACAAAACACGCAAGCAGACATTAACCACAGAAAATGTTCAGCGAAGAACAAACAGACATTTTTTTTAGTTTAAATATTTTGTCGTCTATATAAAATGAGAAACTGTGGACAAGTTCTACAAAAAAAAAAAAATCAATTTTTTTTTCTACCCGGTTCTCA
>NC_091310.1:30831527-30834027 GCF_038502225.1 Cherax quadricarinatus | reverse complement strand
TAAGTATGGGCGCTTAGCCGAAGCTAAATGATGCTACCCCATACCCCCGGGAACCAAGCTCGTTTTGAAATTTATTTCGTCGATATATATATATATATATATATATATATATATATATATATATATATATATATATATATATATATACAAACACTGATCTCTGGCCGAAGGAGACTCGAACCTACGAACCTTGGAACAAGGTAACTTGACTCAAGAAATCGTAATGACACGATTGCAAATAAACCATACCCCCGGCCGGGATTGAACCCGCGGTCATAGAGTCTCAAAACTCCAGCCCGTCGCGTTAGCCACTAGACCAGCTAGCCACAATAAGATTCATCCAACTAGGTATATTTCTACACCATAGGAAAGTTAGCACAGGCACCTCTGTGACCACAAATGCAAGTTTTTACAGACGAATTGTGGTCACAGAGGTGCCTGTGCTAACTTTCCTATGGTGTAGAAATATACCTAGTTGGATGAATCTTATTGTGGCTAGCTGGTCTAGTGGCTAACGCGACGGGCTGGAGTTTTGAGACTCTATGACCGCGGGTTCAATCCCGGCCGGGGGTATGGTTTATTTGCAATCGTGTCATTACGATTTCTTGAGTCATGTTGACGGCAGTGAAGGGACTTGAGCTAGAGTTCGTCACGGCCACGCTAGCTGGAGATTCGTCTGTAAAAACTTGCATTTGTGGTCACAGAGGTGCCTGTGCTAACTTTCCTATGGTGTAGAAATATACCTAGTTGGATGAATCTTATTGTGGCTAGCTGGTCTAGTGGCTAACGCGACGGGCTAGAGTTTTGAGACTCTATGACAGCGGGTTCAATCCCGGCCGGGGGTATGGTTTGGAACAAGGTACGCAGTGCTTTACCATTCTCACGACACTGGACCAATACCTTGGCGTCCAGCTTGCGCTGGACGTTGATCCAAGGCAGCCAGCTTTCAGGGAGAAGGCTTACAGCTTTTCACCTCATCCCCTGCATGCATCAGCCTTACTAGAGATTTGAACAATGCAAGGAATTCGCAAGAGCAGGCGAAATATTCACAAACACTGATCTCTGGCCGAAGGAGACTCGAACCTACGAACCTTGGAACAAGGTACGCAGTGCTTTACCAAGGTTCGTAGGTTCAAGTATCCTTCGGCCAGAGATCAGTGTTTGTGTATATTTCGCCTGCTCTTGCGAATTCCTTGCATATATATATATATATATATATATATATATATATATATATATATATATATATATATATATATATATATATATATATATATATATATATATATCTACTGGGGTCCTTGGGTCCCTCCCCAGGATGTAACCCACAACTGAGATGTGACCCACAACACAGGAAGCTGTGAAGCTGGGACACATGCTACAGGACAAGCTTTTGTTGGAGCTGCAATTTACTTTTGATAGGGCTCTACACATAGGAAAATATACCTTGTTAAAGCTCTATACGGAGGGAAATATAGCTTGTTAAAGCTCTGCACGGTGATAAATCATGGTAGTTCTCACTCTTAGTAACGTAGTCATGATGGTAACTGTACTCACTCTTAGTAACGAAGTCATCATGGTAGTTGGCCTCCTTGCGGGTGTTAAGGTGACCTATAGCAGCTATGACGGTGATGGGGTCAGAGTAGCGAGAGATGGGCATGTCCAGCTGGTCGTTCGTCTCGTAGGGTCGACTGAACGTGATGGAGGTGACGCCGTTCCGCCGCTCGCCCCCGATCACTGAGGCGTCGTTACGGCCGTTCACACGTTCGTCAGGACACATGCCGTACGTTCCGTCGCACTATCAGGGGGAAGGAAGGAAAGAAGAGGAAGGGGGGGGGAGACGTTAAAACTGACCTTCAATAAGGTATAAGGAATGTTTCTTAACTCTTGACTTTATTTGAGGATCTAAACCGCTTTATTACTCACTGAACGTTTATTATTATTATTATTATTATTATTATTATTATTATTATTGTTATTATTATTATTATTTTAATATTCAAATATTGCGTACGAAAAAAAGAATATCTGTACTGTGTTAACCTTAGAGAGATGAGAAACATTAGATATTGAGAATGATTTCAATTGGAGAGAGAGAGAAAGAGAGAGAGAGAGAGTACATGTATTTTGAGTAATGCTGTGTATGTGAGTGTGTGCATGTATATGTGTGTGTGTGTGTGTGTGTGTGTGTGTGTGTTTGTGTGTGTATATGTGTGTGTGTGTGTGTGTGTGTGTGTACACCCTCACCTGTGACCTGGCAGTAACACTGTAGTCTACAGCATGGAAGGATCCATCATCCTTGTCGTAGTAGGCCACAACGATGTCGCTGTTCAGCATCTCGGGTCTAGTGTAGCAGGAGAGGGAGAGAACAATCACTGAGTGACCATTGCACGCTATTATTAAGTACACATATCATCACTGGCACTTTGTACCGATAACTTGATGAATAAGACAGATGTGCAGCACCTGGGTGTCTTTCAATGATGGAGACGTTTTGCCC
>NC_091310.1:30814027-30826527 GCF_038502225.1 Cherax quadricarinatus | reverse complement strand
TCACTATCTAAAATACGTCTCACTATCTATAATACGTCTAAATATCTAGAATACGTCTTACTATCTAGAATACGTCTTACTATCTATAATACGTCTTACTATCTATAATACGTCTTACTATCTATAATACGTCTTACTATCTAGAATACATCTTACTATCTAGAATACATCTTACTATCTAGAATACGTCTTACTATCTATAATACGTCTAAATATCTAGAATACGTCTTACTATCTAGAATACGTCTTGTCTATGACACATCTAAATATCTAGAATGCGTCTTACTATCTATAATACGTCTTACTATCTATAATACGTCTTACTATCTAGAATACTTCTCACTATCTAAAATACGTCTCACTATCTAAAATACGTCTCACTATCTAGAATACGTCTTACTATCTATAATACGTCTCACCATCAAGAATACGTCTTACTATCTATTATACATCTCACTATCTAGAATGCGTCTCACTATCTAGAATACGTTTTACTATTTAGAATACGTCTTACTATTTGGAATACATCTTACTATCTAGAATATGTCTTACTATCTAGAATACGTCTAAATATCTAGAATACGTCTAAATATCTAGAATACGTCTTACTATCTATAATACGTCTTACTATTTGGAATACATCTTACTATCTAGAATACGTCTTACTATCTATAATACGTCTAAATATCTAGAATACGTCTTACTATCTAGAATACGTCTTGTCTATGACACGTCTAAATATCTAGAATACGTCTTACTATCTATAATACGTCTTACTATCTATAATACGTCTTACTATCTATAATACCTCTTACTATCTAGAATACGTCTTACTATCTAGAATACTTCTCACTATCTAAAATACGTCTCACTATCTAGAATACGTCTTACTATCTATAATACGTCTCACCATCAAGAATACGTCTTACTATCTATTATACATCTCACTATCTAGAATGCGTCTCACTATCTAGAATACGTTTTACTATTTAGAATACGTCTTACTATTTGGAATACATCTTACTATCTAGAATACGTCTTACTATCTAGAATACGTCTAAATATCTAGAATACGTCTAAATATCTAGAATACGTCTTACTATCTATAATACGTCTTACTATCTATAATACGTCTTACTATCTATAATACGTCTCACTATCTAGAATGCGTCTCACTATCTCCTGAAGGCCGATATTGAGACGTATCTCTCCTCCCATCTCATCTTCACCCTCAACAATCTTCATCATAATTTTGGCTGCGCCTTCAAATCTCCTTCTTTTGAATAAAAAAAATTACATTATTAAACCTGAAGAGATCGTTTTCACTCATAAATTAAAAAAAAAGAAAATCTTTCAATACATCAAAAGGAGCCAAAACTTGGGCCAATTTACATGGAATAATACGGGCAGTTTTGACAAACAAGGCGGAATATATTACTCTCTTTAGCTATAACTCTCTTAAAAAAAATGCTGAATAATACGAAAATAAGTGTGAAATGAAGTATAATAAGCAGACCTTGGGCAGCTTAGATAAATTAAACTTTACAGCAGCTTCATCATGCTCGAGTTAAGCTGATTCTTTAGTTTCAGAAAACAATTAAAATTTTGTAGGCTGTTTAAATCCCACGTTAATATTTCAGTCGGTGGGTATATAACATACTGTGATTTTTAAATAAATTCTGCTTGTTTGACTGAGTTTGTATGTGTATATATATATATATATATATATATATATATATATATATATATATATATATATATATATATATATATATATATGTGTATATATATATATATATATATATATATATATATATATATATATATATATATATATATATATACATATATATATATATATATATATATATATATATATATATATTTCATATATATATATATATATATATATATATATATGTATATATGTATATATATATGTATATGTATATATCTGTATATGTATATATATGTGTATATATATATATGTATATATATATATCTGTGTGTGTGTGTATATATATATATATATATATATATATATATATATATATATATATATATATATATAAAATATATATGTATATAGTATATATGTGTGTATATATATATATATATATATATATATATAAATATATATATATATATATATATATATATATATATGTCGTGCCGAATATGTAAAACTGGTCAATTAGCAAGAACTCATTTAAAATTAAGTCCTTTCTGAAATTTTCTCTTATACGTTTAAAGATATATTTTTTTCATTAATGTTGATGTAAAAATTTATAATTTTGCACCAAAAGAATCTTAGAAAACTTACCTAACCTTATTACAACAAGAACAATTTATTTTAGTCTAACCCAACTAAATATATTTTAGATTTGTTTACAATAATTTAATACTAAACAAACACAGTGAAATATGTTTTTTTTCGTTAGGTTCAGAATGATTTTGGCGAAATTATTGCATACACAAATTTTCACTTGTCCTATATGGCAAGATGAGCGTTGCTATTTAAGCCAAGATCGCAAGTTCTGCCTATTCGGCACGACATATATATATATATATATTACATATATACATATAATATATATTTATATATATATATATATATATATATATATATATATATATATATATATATATATACGTGGAATAAAATCGCAGACAGGCGATCTTATTTATTCAAGACAAGCCACGGGGGGAGGGGAGATAAAAAAATCTTGGGCTCAAGATGTTTCACACGTTAGGAGCTATGTTTCACACGTTAGGAGCTATGTTTCACACGTTAGGAGCTATGTTTCACACGTCAGGAGCTATGTTTCACACGTTAGGAGCTATGTTTCACACGTTAGGAGCTATGTTTCACACGTCAGGAGCTATGTGATGTTTCAAGAGTAGCAACAGGTGAACTGAGAGAAAGTTTTCTCAGAGGAAAAGTAGCGCGTCGATGCTGTCCTGTTCCTCGTTAGATATTTCTCTGAGGAGGAACAGGACAGCGTCAACGAGTTACATTTCCTCTGAAAAAACTTTCCCTTAATCTACCCGTTGCTGCTCTTGCAACATTGCATAGCTCCTGATGATGCACATCACTGACGTGTGAAAGATCTTGAGTTGAAGGTTCCCATCCTACCGTGGCTTGTCCTGCATATATATACGTATATGTATATATATATATATATGTGTATATATATATATATATATATATATATATATATATATATATATATATATATATATATATATATATTTATATATATTAGGAAGTTAAAGCTATATATGTTAGTGACCTAAGTTGCCTAGGAGAGAAAAAGCTACCCAGCCAGTCACTTACCAGATGTTGTGTCTGCTTGAGGAAGATGTGATGTCCGCTTCTGACCGAGTACTGGGTCTCTCTGACCGGTGGGGTAAGGGACGGAAATCGGCCTTTGACCAAGGACCGGGTCAATGACTAGGGGTAAAGTGTTTGGGGGGCGGCGGGGGGGGAGGGTTAAAAGTGGTCTCTGACCAAGGACTGGGTCGCATTTAGATTGCTGAGTTAGTTTACATTAGAATTAGCTGAAGGCAGACCAGGGTGCGTGATTCAGCGTAAGTCAAGCAACAAGCAGAGAGACAGACAGAGAGTAAATATAGAAGACGAAGAAATGCAAGAGTGAGATCTGGTAGTAAAGAAGGAAGAAATTTAGACCGTTTGAAAAATAAAGCATTGGCATGAGAGAATGAGAAAATTGGCCAGTTAATGAAAGGTGGGAAAAAACGGAGCAGCGAAAGTATGAATCAGAGACGGTGAGGTGTTGGACAGGGAGGGAGGGAGGGAGGGAGGGAAAGAAAGAACGGGAGGAGGGAAGGGAAGGAGGAAGCACACAGATCAAAGGCAGGAGGGAATCGGGATTCAGGAGACTGGGAATCCCGTCAGTAAACAACAGCTGGTAACTTCTAGGTCGAAAAATTAAATCTCCAATTTCTAACTTTTAACCCAAAAAAAAGCAAAATTCACTACAGAAAGAAGCATTAAGACATCAAAAAAAGAATAATATTAGTAACACGAAGCAAACAACAGATAAGTGGCGTTAAGATATTTATTTAAAAAAATAAATAAAAAAAAGCCATGCGCAGTATAGGTCGGGAAAAAAACGGAAACTGAACGTGAAATAAGTTAAAAAAAAAGGGAAGCCAAATTAAACATGCTGAAGATAGGGCAGGTTATACTAGCAGGATATAATAATTAACTTAGACATGAGGGAAGCATAATCATGTTTGGGCTGGAGAAAGTCACCTCTGGGTTGGGACCAGTCTGTATAATCAATTCTGAGCACATTGATTAAAATTGGTAATCAAATAGAATTGGGGATGCGGCAAGGTGCGTGGATAATTGAAGGACTAAGGGCTAATGGGGGAGGGAAGGGGGAGGGGATATGGATAGATAAGGGTTAATTCTGGGAAGAAGAAATGTAAGAATGGAGTAGATAACAAACGTAAGAAAGGAAGAACTAAGGACATTGAAGAAGAAACAGATGATTCTTAGCGCAGTCTCATGACAGTCCAGAGTGACAGATGACGGTCTAAAGTGACAGATGACAGTATGAAGTGACAGATGACAGTCGAGTGAATGATGACTGTCCCGGGGGCGTCATGCTGCAAGCAATCTTCACAATATTTTAAGAACAACAGTGACGCGAAAAGTGGAAAACAGTAAGCCAGTAAGGCTACAGTGTTGCCAGTGAGCCTACAGTGCTGTCAGCAAGTCTGCAATGTTGTCAGCAAGCTTACAATGTTGCCAGTAAGCCTACAGTGCCGTTAATAGGCCTACAGTGTTGCCAAGCTGCACGTAGGTACAGTGCAGTGTTAATTCAATATGAACGTCGCTCTGTCCTTATCCTGCGGTGGGTTGTCCAATATTCTTTTTGTAATACGACTGAATGACCACGTGTGTGTGTGCGCTGTCACTAGACAACATCCTCTCTGTTTAGGCTTTACGTCTTTTGATAACTTATTACTTTTTATTATAGTCACGAGGAAGCGCTAAATCAGTAGGGGGAGGGGGTCAAAACAATGCATGTCTTTCCGGTTAGGTGAGGTTTTAATTGGGTCCGTTATGACTAATATGTCTAACTTTGCTTTTAAATAAGTTAATTTAGGTAGAGATTCACATAAGTACAATTATCATTCACAGTTTAATATATGTGTAAATTACCGCCAGGATAACTCTCCCCCCCCCTCCCTCCCAAGCAAAGCCAGCCAAAGTGATTTATTTCTAGGAGAGATATCTTACAACATCGGTCGAGTCAGCAGTGGCTTTAACCCTTGTAAAATGAACGATCCAACAACTTGCCGTGGGCTAGCTTTAGTACCGGGTAAGTGCTAAGACTTGCCGTGGGCTAGCTTCAGTACGAGGTATGTGCTAAGACTTGCCTTGGGCTAGCTTTTGTACCGGGTAAGTGCTAAGAGGCTATACCGGTCAGAGTCAGCAGAAACAAGAACTCTTTTTCGGAAAACTTACTTTAAAAAGAGGGCGAGGTTACGTTAAGGTGCACTGGAGTGTTCTCTCAGCACACTCACCTAGGTGCAAGTTGTAGTCTGTTATAAACCATATATATTGTTTCATCTACAGCATCATAACACACAAGAGGAAATGAAAACCAAAGTTGAGGTGACCATCAAACAGTCTAAGCTACTCGTAATTAAATACCACAACAATGAAGATTTCTCTTAGATGACACAAGTGTATAAATGCCTAAGTTAGGACTTGAATTATTTGTGCACTGAAGGTGAGGAGCCTCATCAATACAAGGAACTGCAGTATCGATAATTATGATACATGTGCAGCAGTGAGGTATCGTTATTCCGAAACGTTTGGCCTACATAGTAGGCTTCTTCAGTCGAATAAAGAGGAGGCAGCAGAAGCATTAGAGATATAAAGACGATGTAATCAGTCTATCACCCTCGAAGGCATAGTTTTGAAGTGGTCTGTCCCTCAGACGAGGGACTGACCAACTCAGAACTATATCTTCGAGGGTGATGGACTGATTACATGGTCTTTATATCTCTACTGCTTCTGCTGCCTCCTCTTTATTCGACTGAAGAAGCCTACTATGTAGGCCAAACGTTTCAAAGTTACGCAACTGTTGCACATGTGTCTTACTTATCAACTTGTCGGTATTGTATACCATTATCATATTCACAACTGCAGTGTCCTCCACGGTATCACTGTCTGCAGCAATATTTTACTGAGTAGCCTTCACGACACGGACCATCTGAGAGATCACAGTGTTTTTTGTAGCACCAAGCCTGACACCGTCAGCCAGTGATGGCTAAGGAGTACGGAGTTTTAACCCTGGCATTGTCATTGGCAGTTTTATTCAGCTGACTGAGTGCCTTAATAAAGATAGCTTGATCTGTGACGTAGTAACTGACCCACATATCTGAGGGAACGGAACTTTAATCAAGTATAAATTTCATTTTCCTTTCAAGTTTTTATTCATGGCAATGTTTTTAGTCAGTTTTCTTTAAATAATTTAGAAAAATTAGTGGCTCATCGCTAGAAGATTTGTTAACTTCGAGTTAAAACGAGTTTTCAACAATGTGAAGCTCGTTCTCCAAGGGTGACTTTACCAATGTTAATGTTTTATGATACGAAATCGTAGTAACATGATTGCAAACAAACCAGGGTACGGGTGGGGTTAGAACCCATGGCGAGTGAGTCGTAAAATTCCAGGCCAGTGCGTAAGCAACTGGGCCAGCTGACTACAATATAGTTCATCCATCTATGATGTATAAATATACCTAGATGGATGAATGTTATTGTAGCCAGCTGGCCCAGTGGTTTACGCACTGGCCTGGAGTATGTCGACTCACTTGCCATGGGTTCTAACCCCACCCGTACCTTGGTTTGTTTTTTTAAACTTTTAATTTCAAACCAATGGGAGTTTAAATCTGTGGCATCGAGTTGAGAGAGAGAGCCGTCCTGTAACCACCAGCGCTGCTCACTGTGACAAGAGTGTGTCGGGTCTAGCGAGGAGATAAACCCAAGTGGGACTCCCAGCACAAAGAGTGGTGAAGGCTCGATCCTTCGTCCCTTATCAGGGCCCTTTCTCTGACCAATCAGGTTGTTACTGGTCACTGCCAAAGTAGTGTGAAATGGTCAGATCTGTTTATCTTACTCTTAAGTGTATATTAATGGTGAAAGTCCCACTGCAAAGAGCTTGGGTTTGGTTTCGAAAGTTTCTTGCTGTGGGATCCAAACCTAATACTTTACCAAAACTGGTGGTGTAAGATGCATATTAAAGGCACAAAACTTATGAATAATCGCGATATTCTGAGTGATCTTAGTAACATCTACGCTGATTACTTTCCAGTCCGTAACACATCACCTCTTACGAAATCCAGAGCATCGTTTCAGTCATCAGTTAACGCTCGATACATCTACTTAGATTACGTCTTATGTAAAACCCACGTTTAGTGAACATTATATACACAAAGAAAGAGCAAAAAAAAAAAAATCTTAAAAAAAGCCACATATATATTAGCTTAATTTTTTTTAATCTTTAAAATTACTTTGGCTCTTAGCCTGGAATATGTTGAAGTCTTTTCTTGTAAATAATCATAAAAGTAAGAAATGAGGAAAAAATAGTCAAGGGGCGTGAAAAGTAAAGGACTTTTAGTGAAGTGTTGAAGGAGAAATGTAGATAGGAGGAGTAACAGGAGAGATATTTTTTGTAGGATTCTCCCCTGGAACCATGAAGAGGGACAGGAGGAGGGTGAGTAATAGGAAGGGAAGGAGTGTTACAGGCGGTATCCTGCAGAAGGATTGGCCCCGGGGGCCGGGGAGACTAGGAGCAACAGAAGCAGGAGGGGTGGGAGGATGAGGACCAGCTGAGTACAAGGTTTGAGGAAGGATGCACCACCACCCATGTTGTTAGTGACGTGAGCAGTGCCGGTGTTTGTGCCTGCCTGTGGATCAGAACCAGAGGGAGTGTCAGTTTGGGAACCGGCAGGTTGGTGGCGGGTTTCATGGTCATATAACTCATCCTCGCTGTGCCTGTGAGGTGGCTGCTGGCGGTCGGTGTTGGAGGAAGTGGTGGGGATGGAGGTGGTGGTGATGGTGGTGGTAGTGGCCTCTACGGTCAGGTACACGTCCTTGTTATCCTCGGCATACTTCTCGCCCAGATCCTCAGGCTGGTTGTTGGCAACCAAGGAAGTGAGCAACCAGCGCACACACACAAAAATAGGGACAAACTTAAGCCTACACAAATGCCGTAACTGAATTTTTTTTTGTGTGTAATTCACCAAAGAATCTGGTTGGCAGATCAGTCCTGCAAACATGCGTCATGCACACACAGACAAACACAATATTAGCAACAGACTTTCTCCAACTCCAACAAACAAAACATTTGAGCAAAAACATATACCAAATAAAATGATGTATAATAATAAATAATAATAGTAATAATAGTAATAATAAAAATTATAATAATGATAATAGTAATAATTATAATAGTAATAATAATAATGGTAATAATAATAATAATAATGGTAATAACAATAAAATAATAATAAGGTAAATAAAGAAGGTGTAGAGGGGTGGCATGCGCAGTGGAGAGTGTGTGGGGTGTGGACTTACTTGTCCGGGCTCGCTCAAGTACCACCAGTGAGGCTGCGGACAAAGAAGCTGGTTGAGACGGTGTTTGGAGCCTTCGCCTCGCTGCCAGGGACTTATGATGATGATGGTGCTGTTGCTGCTGCTGCTGCTGCTGCCACTTCTACACCCATCACACATGCACAGCCTCATATGCACGAATTTGTCCCCTTGAAACATTTACTTTCCCACAAATATACCTCGTCCCTCTCTCGTTGTTGGAGTTTGTCCCCAGATTCATTTACCGTTAAATTTCCCTCATGAGAAATCGTATGTCTGCATATATTGCAGTCTAGATGAAGCAGCCATAATGCCACAATGAGAAATAAGGTATATAATGATACCTTGTGTATGATGTGGGCCATGTTGACATTTTGCAATGGGTTTAGCAATGGCTGCAGCAAAGCACCTTCCTTACCAGTCTACTATAAAATTGACCTACAACCTATTTATTATAATTACAGAGCCACTAAAACATATCAAAACAAGATATGAAGAATTATATAATAACTTAGTACAAAAAAATCAATAGGCCTAGCCTCTCTACACTCTAGTATCAAACATAACAAACTGGACAGGCCTACAGGACCTGTCCGCAGGAACTTGCTGGCTGTCTTGTGTGAATGTCTTGCTTTGTAGGCAGAGGTTGGTGTTTTAACTTTATATGGTGAGGATTGTTTCGTCAGGCAATCAGAGTGTATATTCAGTTTTGCAATAACTCTGAGATAATTTAGATATCTCCTTAATCATTAATCATGCTACGTTAAATTAGGCTGTCCTAACATGTTAATTTTTAAGAGGGTTAGGCAAAGTCGCTAAGTTAAATTTTATTGCAAAAACAGTTTGTATACCATGTTAATTCGTGAAAAAATATCAATCACTCTTCCTAGAAAGCCCGACATGGACATGTGGAATGACAAGACTCATGCACGTCAATATATAATCAAGTAAGAAGCACGGTTTAATATACGCAAGACCGAAAATACGATCCTGCAAAACTGCAAGGGGCATTAATGAGACACTCCAGGAGGCGGAGAATAGAGAAGTATCAACTCCTCCATAGCCTGACTGATGAGTGCACCAGTGAAAAACTACCATGGCTGAAATTGTCTTGTAATGGCAGATGGTATGGGAATACAGACAAGTTGTAGGTGACACAAATGCACAAGTAGTGATTGAGAACTCTGTTGAAGACAAAATTGTTGAAGATAATTTTTTTTACTGCCTGTGTCTGTTTATCAATTAAACTTGTGTTCTAGCAACTGGAAACAAAACAAAATGTTACACTTTGAATAATACAAGATCTAGATTTATACAGAAATGAGGCTTTATTTTTAATAATTTTTTATGAGGAATTACCAGGAGTTCATGAGTCTCCAAAATTTCCTGCAGTGGAAGTATAATCATATATCAAATTATCAAGTATTATTGCAAATAATGATCCGACCATGACGCGAGCACTTTCTCACGTTATTGTCATAATCACTGACCAGTGTTTGTGGATATTCACATTTAATGTCTCCCGTGGAATATGATCTACGTGGACGTCACTAAAATATAGTCACAATTTACACAATTAAGGAAAAACAAGCGAGTTAAAGAAGGCAGTGATGGAAGAACTCATGAGAGAATAGTGTGCCTGGATCAATTGCAAATAACAGACACTTTGCACAGGAAACAATAGATGACGTTTCGATCCGCCAATTAACCTGTCACAAGTGAGAGATAAACCGTGACTTGATAACCGGGGGCTCCGATACGACACATCGTCTGGAGTTTCATTTATCTTGGAGCAATAGTCGGGTCGATATTATCTGTTTTCTTGTCCGAGTTCGTAGGTTTGAACCATAGTACAGCTTTTCACAAATATCCTGGAAGGTGGATGTTTCTGTCATCTCAGTAATGCCTTTAACACCGGACAGATGCTGATGGTCATCGGTTATCTTCAACACAAATGTTTTCAAGTTCTCCACTTGGATCGACGTCGTGGACAACCCAAAGACAACTGACAACGCCACATAGCAGTCAACTGAACAACACTGCCTTAGTGAATAATAATTTCTCTCACGACGCGTGTTTGGAATACATTCTCACACAATATATGTACATTTAAAACACAAAAGTCTAACAGAGCAAATGGCTCTCAGTTGGCTCCAACTTCATCCTGAAGTTGAATGCCTCGCCATAAGCAGGCGGGACACACCAGTGGAAGGCCGTGCCCAAAAGTTGGGTTTGAGATTAGCAACAGAGTTGCAGAAGATTTGCTGTGTCGGACCAAGTAACGGTATACAATATAGACAAGTTTACGGGTAAGACACACGTGTAACACTAGGAATTTGTGTTAACGTTAGGTTACGCCTACGCAGTAAAGTTTTTACTTGCAAATGCATAGGCATTTTAGTTACTGGAGACAGAGGGAGAGATGGAGAGGTAATTTTGAGCCATTCAATCCCTCAGCCTTGTCTGGTGTTTACTTTTTATCTCTGATCAATCTGAAGCAGAGACAAGAGAAGGAATACTTATATCGTGGAGCCAGCAGAGATGTGCAGCAGTTGAAGGTATCGTCACAGGTGGGCGCGACCCCACTAATGGAAATACATTTTGCTTAAACGTTGAGACACAAATTAGCATTAGAATTGTAGAAGCAATCCTCTGTGCTAAGATTTACCACTCGATTGCTAAATTCTGGCCCAAGGTTTGTAAATGACCAATTTCCAGTTCTGGGGCCTGTCCACCTGTGGCGATGCCTTTCAACTGCTACACTTCTTGTCTAGCTCCAGTACATTAGTGTTCTTCCTGTTCCCCCTGCTTCAGAGTGACCCCCATACGGGGGGGGGGATACCGCGCATGGGGAATGGTAGGTAAGCAGATACGATCCAAGGGAGAGGAAAGGAGGTTCAGTTCCTTGTAAATAAAGTTGGATGTCTAAGGAATCGAAGCTTCCTCCTTCCATGAAGAACAAGTCTTGAAAGATGACACGAGAAGCGTCCTCAGCACTGTATGTGCTCCTTGTGTGGAGGACAGACTTGTGGAATTATGTTTGTTGATTTGTACCACGCGGACAAATACACGCGACTCTCTGTATTTACTCCAGAAATATAAATGTAAACGAAAAGCTGCCACGTGCTTTTGTGTCACTAAATGTATGAAGTAGTGGAGGTTCGATCCTTCGTTTGATAATCATACGCAAGAGAGAGAGAGAGAGAGAGAGAGAGAGAGAGAGAGAGAGAGAGAGAGAGAGAGAGAGAGAGAGAGAGAGAGAGAGAGAGAGAGAGAGAGAGAGAGAGAGAGAGAGAGGGAGAGAGAGAGAGCCGCGATATCTAACCGTAATTACCTTAATGGGTTCGCCGTTTTGGTTCATGGCATCGATTGCGATAAATTTCCTGGAGAGAAGAAAACATAAACAATCTAAGAATGATCTGAACGGCGTACTGAAGACAATATTATGGGGCTCGTCGTGAGTTTCTGTCTACTAATAACATGATAATTTTTCCCTTATAATCTACCATGTCCATAATTACTATCGCATTTGCTTTGTCTGCTTTCGTAAGGTAAAATCTAGGATCTTTTCTTAATTCATGGAATGACTTAACAGATCTTTGAGGACAGTTGTATACCACAGGTCTGAAACAGCGAAACTTTACCCCAGCAAATAGTTATTATAAAAAAAAGTGTTTCGTTCACTGTTGTTGAAAGAACGACATTTCGATGCAGACGAGAATGGGGGTGAATCTACTCCTGAGGCGACAGAGTAGAATCTACTCCTGAGGCGACAGAGTAGAATCTACTCCTGAGGCGACAGAGTAGAATCTACTCCTGAGGCGACAGAGTAGAATCTACTCCTGAGGCGACAGAGTAGAAT
>NC_091310.1:30804027-30806527 GCF_038502225.1 Cherax quadricarinatus | reverse complement strand
ATCAACAAATGAAGAAATATAAAGATTAAATACAGAAGTACACAAAATGGGCTAATAACGGGTGATAATTACGAGGTGGAGCGAAGGGGTGTGGAAGGGAGAGAGGGAAGCAGTGAAGTGGGGGTTAGAGAGAGGTGAGAGGTAGAAGAGGAGGAGGAGGACCTGTTATACCTCTCGCTCCCGCGTGGGAGGTATAATAGGTGCGTTCATCCGGCAGCATCAACAGTAACAGTAGCAACAGCAACAGTAGCAACATCAACAGCAGCAAGAGCGACAGTAGTAGTAGTAGCAGTAGCAACAACAGTAGCAGCAGCAACAATAGTACCAGCAGCAGCACCATAATCTGCATCAACAGTAGCAATAGCAGTAACAGTTGCAACAGGAACAGCACAAACAGTAACATCAACAGCAAGAGCGACGTTAGTAATAGTAGTTGCAGCAGCAACACTAGCAGCAGCAGCAACAACAACAACAACAACAGTGCCACAAGCAGCAACAGAAGCAGCGTCAACAGCAGTAACAGTAGCAACAGGAACAGCAGTGATAGCTGAAGTAGTAGTTGATGCTTTAACAGAAGCAGCAATAATTGTAGTGGCAGCAGTAGCATCAGTATTAGTAATAGTAGAGCAGTAGTAGTAATAATAGTAGTAGTAGCAGTAGTAGTAGTACTAATAGTAGTAGTAATAGTAGCAGTAATAGCAGTAGTAGTAGAGCAGTAGTAGTAACAGTAATAGTAGTAGTAGTAGCAGCAGTAATAGTAGTAGTAATAGCAGTAGTAGTAGCAATAGTAGTCGAAGAAGCAGCAGCAGTAGTTGTAGTAGTAGTAGCAGTAGTAATTGTTGTAGTAGCAGTAGCAGTAGCAGTAGCAGTAGTAGTAGTAGTAGTAGTAGTAGTAGTAGTAGTAGTAGTAGTAGTAGTAGTAGTAGTAGTAGTAGTAGTAGTAGTAGTAGTAGTAGTAGTAGCAGCAGTATTATTAGTAGTAATAGTAGTAGTAGTAGCAACAACAGCCATAAGATGTAACATATCTGAAACATTTAACACATTAATATTAGCAATAATAATAATAATAATAATAATAATAATAATAATAATAATAATAATAATAATAATGACAATAAGAGTAATAATAATAATAATAATAATAATAATAATAATAATAATAATAATAATAATAATAATAATAATAATAATAATAGCAATAATAATAATAATAATCATAATAATAATGACAATAAGAGTAAGAATAATAATATTTAAAATACGTAAAAATAATAGTAGTTAGTGAAATCTGGGTGGCAGTTACCGTAGACTTTCTCGCCAACTCTCCCTGACACCTACTCTTCCCCCCCCCCCATTCCCCCTCCCCCCAGTTGCAATGTTGACGTTTCTTCCCTAACGGGCATGTCAGAGATCCCCTGAATGGCCTAGATAAGACGATCAACAAAGATGGCGCTCAACATGGCGGAGAAATCGTACAAGAACAGAACGTGTGACGAAGAAATTATAAATGTCTTTATCCAAGGAGGGATAAAAGGCTATTTTTTTTTTTAAACATATATTTTAATTCATTACGCGGTAAAAAATTAAAATAGATGTTTTAATAGGTTTCTGTGAAGAGTCTGAGGATTTGTTTGTAATTTTTTTTTGTTAGGTTTAAAAATAAGGATTTTTATTTTTCACGAGAGTCGAGGCTCGCAGCCATCTTTAGTTAATTAATATCTGAGTGAAGGGGGAAACAGCGAGTTTATGGGGAAAATGTGTGCATAATGGGCCCCCATGATAGTGCAGGAGAGGTCTGTGCATTACTGTATTGCTAAAGCAACTTTAAGAGAACACCGGTGGCATAAAACTGTTGAGAATAAATGTGGCAGGTGCTGGGAGGTGGGTGTTGGGTGGCGGGTGTTGGATGGCGGGTGTTGGGTGGCGGGTATTGGATGGCGGGTGTTGGGTGGCGGGTGTTGGATGGCGGGTGCTGGATGGCGGGTGTTGGATGGCGGGTGTTGGATGGCGGGTGTTGGGTGGCAGGTGTTAGTTAGCAGGTGTTTGGTGGCGGGTGTTGGGTGGCAGGTGTTAGGTGGCGAGTGTTGGATGGCGGGTGTTGGGTGGCGGGTGTTGGGTGGCGGGTGTTGGGTGGCGGGTGTTGGGTGGCGGGTGTTGGGTGGCAGGTAATGGATGCAAGATGTTGGATGGCAGGTGATGGGTGCTGGGTAGCAGGTGCTGGGTGGAGGGTGTTGGGTGGCCGAATTTGGGTGGCGGGTGGTGGGTGGTGGGTGGCGGGTGCTGGGTGACTGGTGTCTGGCTGTAGCTGGGCGACGGCCATCATGCACCCGCTACAGCCAACCATTATTACAGTAATCATGAGAGAGAACGGTGCCATTTTAGTGCCAGCAGTGCCTCGCCTGCTGCCGCTTCTCTGCTTAATTAGAGCAGAGAGAGAGAGAGAGAAAGAGAGAGAGAGAGAGAGAGAGAGAGAGAGAGAGAGAGAGAGAGAGAGAGACGA
>NC_091310.1:30794027-30799027 GCF_038502225.1 Cherax quadricarinatus | reverse complement strand
CTTCTTTCTTGGTTTTGAAACAGTGGTGGGAGAGTCAGCTTTATTCCCGATGCGTTTCGCCTAACACAGTGGGTTTCTTCAGTCGAAGAGAGAGAGGTGACTAAATGTGGAGATAGTAGAAGCGGAGGAGAGGAAAAGACGATATTATCAGTCCTTCAGCCTTGCAGTGGTGTTGGCTGGTCAGTCTCAGCTTTGAGACGTGTCCGGCTCCATACTCTTGAATACTCTCATATGTACATATCTTGCACATGTGTTTTACACAGGTGTCTTATACATGTGTTATATACATGTCTTATACGTGTGTTTTACACATGTGGGCAAAGAAATGGAAAAGGTCGTCGTTTTTCGTAGGGAGACGATACACTGCGTTTCTCAGGATTCGCTCTTCCTTAACTAGTTTTATGTCTTGTTTAATGAATGAAACGCATTGTTTACGAGTCTGACGTCTTGTTTAATGAGACTGACGTTCTGGATAACGAATCTGACATACTATTAACGAGTCTGACATCGAGGAAAGTTATCGTTAGTCTCCTCTTATAGGGTAAACTGCATGGAAGATTCTCCTGTCTGCTGTTTACTTCAAAAGATCCGATGACGGAGAAAACATAGCACAAATAAAAGCCTTCGAGTCCTTGTTGCCTTTGTTTCCACTATAAGTTAGAAGGAACTGAACCTGACGACTTTGGAGGAGAGAAGAGATGTCCGAGACTCAGGTATGAGTTACCAGATATGAAGGTTCAAATGTATGACAAAGAACAAAGAAAGGTAATAGCTGAGAACGAGAAAATAGTGGAAAATGAATGAGAGAGAGAGAGAGAGAGAGAGAGAGAGAGAGAGAGAGAGAGAGAGAGAGAGAGAGAGAGAGAGAGAGAGAGAGAGAGAGAGAGAGAGAGAATTAGCAGTGAGAATGCTGGAAAGTCATGATATATTCTGAGGGTGGTTAAATAATACTGAGTTAGGTGAGTAAACCGTGGAGGAAGATTCTATGCACAGTTTGTGGTGTGGGTATGATGAGGTCCAAAAGGCCAGGTTAGAGGATGAGATAAACATACACATATGTACACACACACAGAGCGAAGAGGACGGGCCAGGACCAAGGAATCGACCCCGGCAACTACAAATAGGTGAGTACACAAATACACACATACATATATACATACGTGCACAGACACACACACACACACACACACACACACACACACACACACACACACACACACACACACAAACGCACACACACATACATACGCACACACACACACACACACACACACACACACACACACACACACACACACAAACACACAAACACACATACACACACACACACACACACACACACACACACACACACACACACACACACACACACACACACACACACATATTGCAGTGATGTATAATCCACCACAGAACTGCAGGAGGCCAAGAGAGGAATATGAAGAGAGCAACAGAGCAATGGTGGACACACTTGCTGAGGTGGCAAGAAGAGCTCACTCCAGCAGAGCAAAGTTGCTGGTTATGGGGGATTTCAACCTCAGGGAGATTGACTGGGAAAACCTGGAGCCACATGGGGGTCCCGAAACATGGAAAGCCAATATGTTGGACGTGGTGCTGGAAAACCTCATGCACCAACATGTTAAGGACACTACCAGAGTGAAAGGGGAGGATGAACCAGCAAGATTGGACCTTGTGTTCACCCTGGGCAGATCAGACATTGAGGACATCAAGTATGAGAGTCCCCTAGGAGCTAGCGACCACATGGTTCTGTGCTTTGAATACATAGTAGAGCTGCAAGTGGAGAGAATAACAGGAGTTGAATGGGAAAAGTCTGACTATAAAAGAGGGGACTACATAGGGTTGAAGAACTTCCTGTGGGAAGTCCAGTGGGACAGAGAACTGGCAGGAAAGCCAGTAAATGAAATGATGGAATATGTAACAACAAAATGCAAGGAGGCAGTGGAAAGGTTTATTCCCAAGGGCAACAGTAACAACGGGAAGACCAGAACGAGCCCCTGGTTTACCCGACGGTGTAAGGAGGCAAAAACAAAGTGCAATAGAGAATGGAAAAAGTACAGAAGGCAGAGAACACACGAAAATAGGGAGATCAGTCGCAGAGCCAGGAATGAGTATGCACAGGTAAGGAGGGAGGCCCAGCGACAGTATGAAAATGACATAGCATCGAGAATCAAGACTGACCCGAAACTGTTGCATAGCCACATCAGGAGGAAGACAACAGTCAAAGACCAGGTGATCAGATTAAGGACAGAAGGTGGAGAACTCACAAGAAATGATCAGGAGGTATGTGAGGAGCTGAACAGGAGATTTAAGGAAGTTTTTACAGTAGAGACAGGAAGGGCTGTGGGAAGACAGCACAGAAGGGAACATCAAGAGGGAATATACCAACAAGTGTTGGATGACATACGAACAACTGAGGAGGAGGTGAAGAAGCTCCTAAGTGACCTTGACACCTCAAAGGCGATGGGACCGGACAACATCTCCCCATGGGTCCTTAGAGAAGGAGCAGAGATGCTGTGCGTGCCTCTAACCACAATCTTCAACACATCCCTTGAAACTGGGCAACTACCTGAGAAATGGAAGACAGCTAATGTAGTCCCCATATTTAAGAAAGGAAACAGAAACGAGGCGCTAAACTACAGACCTGTGTCTCTGACATGTATTGTGTGCAAAGTCATGGAGAAGATTATCAGGAGGAGAGTGGTCGAACACCTGGAAAGGAACAAGATTATAAATGAAAACCAGCATGGGTTCATGGAAGGCAAATCTTGTATCACAAACCTCCTGGAGTTTTATGACAAGGTAACAGAAGTAAGACACGAGAGAGAGTGGGGTGGGTAGATTGCGTTTTCCTAGACTGCAGGAAGGCCTTTGACACAGTTCCCCACAAGAGATTAGTGCAGAAGCTGGAGGACCAGGCGCATGTAACAGGGAGGGCACTGCAATGGATCAGGGAATACCTGACAGGGAGGCAGCAACGAGTCATGGTACGTGAAGAGGTATCACAGTGGGCGCCTGTTACGAGTGGGGTCCCACAGGGGTCAGTTCTAGGACCAGTGCTATTTTTGATATATGTGAACGACATGATGGAAGGAATAGACTCTGAAGTGTCCCTATTCGCAGATGATGTGAAGTTGATGAGAAGAATTAAATCGGATGAGGATGAGGCAGGACTGCAAAGAGACATGGAAAGGCTGGACATGTGGTCCAGTAACTGGCTTCTCGAATTCAATCCAGCCAAATGCAAAGTCATGAAGATTGGGGAGGGGCAAAGAAGACCGCAGACAGAGTATAGGCTAGGTGGACAAAGACTAAAGACCTCACACAGGGAGAAAGACCTTGGGGTGACCATAACACCGAGCACATCACCGGAGGCACACATTAACCAAATAACTGCTGCGGCATACGGGCGCCTGGCAAACTTTAGAATAGCGTACCGATACCTTAATAAGGAATCGTTCAAGACACTGTACACTGTGTATGTTAGGCCCATACTGGAGTATGCAGCACCAGTCTGGAACCCACACCTGGTCAAGCACGTCAAGAAGTTAGAGAAAGTACAAAGGTTTGCAACAAGGCTAGTCCCAGAGCTCAGGGGAATGTCGTACGAGGAAAGGTTGAGGGAGATCGGACTGACGACACTGGAGGACAGGAGGGTCAGGGGAGACATGATAACGACATACAAGATACTGCGGGGAATAGACAAGGTGGACAGAGATAGGATGTTCCAGAGAGGGGACACATGGACAAGGGGTCACAACTGGAAGCTGAAGACTCAGACGAGTCACAGGGACGTTAGGAAGTGTTTCTTCAGTCATAGAGTTGTCAGGAAGTGGAATAGCCTAGCAAGAGAAGTAGTGGAGGCAGGAACCATACATAGTTTTAAGAAGAGGTATGATACAGCTCAGGAAGCAGAGAGAGAGAGGACCTAGTAGCGATCAGTGAAGAGGCGGGGCCAGGAGCTGAGTCTCGACCCCTGCAACTACAATTAAGTGAGTACAATTAGGTGAGTACACACACACACACACACACACACACACACCAACACGTAAGGGACACTACAAGAGAGAGAGGAGAGGATGAACCAGCAAGACTAGACTTAGTATTCACCTTGAATAGTGCAGATATTGAAGACATCACATATGAAAGACCCCTTGGGGCCAGCGATCATGTGGTTTTAAGCTTCGAATACACAGTAACGCTACAAGTGGAGGGGGAAGCCGGAAGACCAGGACGAATGAAGACAAACTACAAGAAAGGGGACTACACGGGAATGAGGAACTTCCTGAACGAGGTTCAGTGGGACAGAGAACTGGCAGGGAAGCCAGTTAATGAGATGATGGAATATGTAGCAACAATGTGCAAAGAGGCTGAAGAGAGGTTTGTACCCAATGGTAACAGGAATAATGAAAAAGCCAGGATGAGTCCATGGTTCACCCAAAGGTGCAAGGAGGCAAAAACCAAGTGTGCTAGGGAATGGAAGAAATATAGAAGGCAAAGGACCCAGGAGAATAAGGAGAGCAGTCGTAGAGCCAGAAACGAATATGCACGGATAAGAAGGGAGGCCCAACGACAATATGAAAACGACATAGCAGCGAAAGCCAAATCTGACCCGAAACTGTTATACAGCCACATCAGGAGGAAAACAACAGTCAAGGATCAAATAATCAGGCTATGGAAGGAAGGAGGAGAGACAAGAAATGACCGTGAAGTATGTGAGGAACTCAACAAGAGATTCAAAGAAGTGTTCACAGAGGAGACAGAAGGGGCTCCAGAAAAACGGAGAGGTGGGGCGCACCACCAAGTGCTGGACACAGTGCACACAACCGAAGAAGAAGTGAAGAGGCTTCTGAGTGAGCTAGATACCTCAAAGGTAATGGGGCCAGATAACATCTCCCCATGGGTCCTGAGAGAGGGAGCAGAGGCGCTATGTGTACCCCTAACAACAATATTCAATACATCTATCGAAACAGGGAGATTGC